>NW_020798124.1:0-112873 GCF_002237265.1 Aspergillus thermomutatus | reverse complement strand
AAAAGGAGACAAAAAAGAAGAATATTGGAATGAGAACCGAAAGCATAACATAAGTGTAGCGAAAAAATATGTATAAAAAAGAAGTAAAGCAAACATCATAAAAAGCAAGTGATTAACGTAATAGAACTGGGGAGGGGGGATTCGGATGCTGATCCTGTTGCAAAAGAAGGAAACTAAAAAAACAGGGGTAAGTGCAATGGGGACGAGCGAGGGTAGCTCGATTGCGGTCCGTGTAGAGAGAGAGAGAACCAGACTCGATAGCTCACCTTTTGGAGGTTAAGCAGTATGTCACTTTGTATACAGATCAAGGTACTTTTGATCAACCAATATTTGCAGAGAGATGCAGAAATCAACGATAGAATAGATGCTCCCGAGGCTCCAGTCGCTCAGGGTTTGATGGAAGCTCTAAATGTTAAGTTATCTCTATTCAGGAGTAAGTAATAAGTGGAAATGAGACACGATAACAGGGACTTCCAGTCAAACAAATCTTATCGACAAACTGAAGGCAGGTTGACCCTTCTTTAATATTGAAGATCAGGTCAGGATGATGGAAGTACCTCTGTATTGCAATTTGCAAGTCCCCAGCCTTCTCTTTGGTAGTTTTAGCTGGGCTGAGGGCCTGAGGCGCTTGTGATAGTCCATCACTAAGTCCCCACCAGCAACAGTAGTTCTAGTAGTTAGTGGAACAGTATGATCATTTCGATCCGTCATTGAGCACAGATAGATACTGGATGTTAGTCAATTGCTTCGATAGCGACAGTCTTGTAGTCTTTCTCATCTGAAACTGTTCAAATCCACACGCAGAATCATTAATTATCTTTCAGCCAAGAGTACGTCTGTTTATGTTTAGGTTCAAGGGGGATTTGATCCGTAGGAACCATGGATATTGAAGGCAAGGTACCTACCGAGTATCCCGTCCTAATAGGGTGCCATTATTGCTCCTGGAAACTCATTTTCGATTCCAGAGTCCAGACTCAGTATCCATCCCATCCATCTGCTATGAATTAATACTTGGTAGAGAATAACCTAGCTAGTACGGAGTACTGAGGTCTAGCCGGATAGATACCTCAGTGCTTATGACTATGGCGTATCTGCCATGAATAACTCCTATGTAACCATGCACTCTCGATACCTCGATATCGCATCAGAAAATAGGTACCTACAGCAATCATCACCATTGGACGCCGTGTCCCCCCAATTCTTGACCGCCACCGAAGCCCTCTCAACTAGTAGAAAACAGGAAACAGTACTTAACCTCCCAACCATCCAGACTATCTATCTAAATATACCTTGCTAGGTTGCTACGAACATGGGGTGATGTTATCGCGTCTTGGCTGCATCGCATGGACATCCCTAGCAATGATCAGCATTCAGCACTGAATAATAGGACTTCCAATCTTCAACTCATGATTGATACGGGGGACAATGCCCATCTGCTTAAAGTGAAGCCCTACCGATCATCTGAGATGAGTGTGCTTTGAGTCGTACTCCGTATCATCACTCTATCAATCATATGGCAGCACACAGGCATGCCTAGGTATTGGCTTCCTCATCAACGGGCGCGCTTAGGTATATATATGGTCTGTGTGTTCGACAAGGGAACCCCCATCCAGTGATACAACGGGTGGGGTCGAGCAAGCATCTCTCCATCGTCCTGATTCACAGCCTCGGCAAGTGTGATCCGGGAGATCTTCCTTTCATGAACTCTCAATCGAGAACCCTATCATTCTTTTGTGCTTCCTAAATCAAATGGTATCATGCAAAGTACTCTATATACACAACATGAAGTCATAAAAAGAGATCTGAAGAGCTCCGGCCAATTGGCGCTCGGTCCATCGAGGTCTTGCCGCCTACGACCTCGGGCGTCTGGACAGCCAAGATCACTGGTTGTTCCATGTGCATCTTCCATGCGGACTTGGAGACGCAAACCATTGCAGGCATCAATGCATACTCAGACAACTCGCAGTATGACATACAGGTCCGAGACACCAGCCTAAGGCGTGAGATGATGGCTGTGTGTGGTGCATAAAAGCTGGCGGGCGTCAACAGGACCGTTGCATTTCTCAAAAGCAGTATACAATAAAATATACAGCATAGCGAGTTCATTGGAAGGGCTACATGACCGGCGGTGCAACGAAGGAATCAGGAATCCCATCAAAGACCCAGTTGAGGGAATCAAAAACTTCGGAGAACCCTGCTTCACTGATGAAGGCACCTTGGTCGAAATTGGGCGGATATATCAAACCAGGTTCATCTAGGGTATCATCCTGCTGCCGGGTGACAGTGCCTGCGGCCGCCGATATGTTTGGGTTGGCCACGGTGACTGCGCAAAGTCAGCTTTACGCGATCATTCCAACGGCAAATATACGGAATAGAAATAAGAATAAACCGACCTTGCGCGTCCTCGACGCTTCTCATAGGCCTGAATCTCTGTCGCCAGCGCCAGACCGTGTCATAGACATGACTCATGCTCATTCTGCAGCGAACTTTCAGCTCTAAAATATTATCGCCCGGAGAATGTTCCGCCTCGTTTGCATTCCACATCTGAGCCAAAATATCGGCCAGGCGAACAGGGCGATCATGGTCCATAACACTTATCCGTCGGATGGCCGAGATGGCTCCATTGAACAGTAATTTGCCGTGATCGAAGTCGATATGACGGCTGAAATCACTCTTCAACAATTTCATAAGGGCAAAGGCAGCAGAGACTATCATCTGAAGGATATAATTGGTGGCGTGGCCAATCAATTCTCCAGGAGATGTCTCCAAGTCCAAAACTCGCCCAAGAAATGATGTCGTAGCGATGAAAAGCTTTGTCAAATCTTCACCTCTCGGATTAGAACCTAAGAACACAAAGTATCTCAGATGTAACTCGGCGGCTCGCAGATGGATCATATTGATGTCTGGAGAGGACAGCTTAGCGGCGGCTCAACGACAACAACAGCAGTTCAGGTATTCATACGTGATATGTCTCGACCAAAGTCAACCTCCATCTCCCGAAGTTCACTCTCCAGAAGCTGCACGATTAACAACTTCTCCGAACTGATGAATTCGGCTGGTTCAGGCTTGCCGCTGTATAGTGCCTTCGTCACTCGATCACAGAACTTTTCAATCCGCAATCGGATCCGCAAGTCATCCGAAGGATTGTAATCGGCGTCTCGGAGAGATGCTGGCTCAAGTGCCCAATCATAGATGGTGCCAGGAGGCTGTCCGTAGCCGGTTGCGACGCTGCAAAGGCATTTGTCAACATCCAAGACGCATAGCGTTGCTGGTAGGGACCGCCATTACTTACTTCTGAGCCACAATATTACAGATAGCCCATGTCTGTAAACGATCTTTCACTGCTTCCCCTTGAGCTTCCATTCGAAAAGTCGTAAACTCTTCTGCCTGGACAGGTCGATGCAGGCCCAGCTGCATCGCAATCTGCATCATCAGTCCGCTAAGCATAAAGGTAGCATCGGTCCTTTGACTTGTTGTAGGCAGCGGCCATGTACAAAGTAGGCATAAAGCCTTGACCACGCGGTAGTCTTGAGGAACTCCTGTAAGGGTCGACCAAAGAAGCCTGCTAAAAGGCCCAGTGAGTGAACCCAGAAGACCCGGCTCCGATGGGGCTCGACGACTAGCAATGCAAATGATCGTCCAAGCTTGCAAGCTGTTGCGGCGCAGATACTCCTCAGGAGGCTTTTGAGGGTTTAGAAGGGGCAGAAAGGGGTGGTAATATGTGAAGTATCTAGCGGGTTGTTAACAGACGCCAATCGTTCTTGAACAAGAAGGGGAAGTGGGCAAGTACTGGTCAAATAATCGTGCTACTCGTTGCCTGGAGAGGGTGATATCATCCAACCTCCAAGGACTGTCATCCTGGGAGATGATGGAACTGTTTCTGGGCAAAGCCAAAGGAGTTGGCAGAGGTTGCTGTTCCAAGGGGACAGAGAGAGGGCGACTCCGACTGGAAACCGCGGAGTCTGGTCCACAGTACACATCCTCTGAACACTGCGACATTTCATCGCTGGCATTGGCCTCCACCGTCTGAGGCCGTTCGCCATTGATAGCAAGCCGTCGACGGAGTTCTGCGATCTCCTTTTCCATTTCAGCATTGCGTCTGCCAAAGATCGTCTGTCAGACAGGAAAACGGGTACTCGAGTATCAGTTCGTATCGTGGAAGACTTACCTCCGTTTGGAGATTCGCTTGAATGTAGGCTCAACCTTGCATTCTATCTGAAGTCGCCGGCAGCGCGAACATGCGGCTGCCGGCGTCTGAACAATATCACATCGAAGCTGTTGAGACCCAACGTACCATGTTCAGCCAGCAGTCGAGGAAAAAATGTCTTATATATGGAGGTGGGCTATTTCATCTTGGGCCATTCAACACCGCAAGCCCAGTAGCCAAGGGCTGATTAGCTCACCTTTTGCTGTTTACACTCATTACAGGCCTTTCTACTACCACCCCGCCGCTTTCCAGTGATTTGCGCGGGGATCTTCTCCATCTCGCAAGGTTCCGAACTCCTATTTGAGAAATCGAAGCCTGTCATCGGCCGGGGAAGCCTCGGCGTGTTCCGAAGGTCGCTGCTGGTGCCCGGGGGCGTTATCAAACTCGCATGTGTAGGCAGCCCATTTGGTGCTATGACACCCCGGAACTCCAGATCCATCAGTATAAAGTAAGAGAAATTCGCCCGCCGGTATTGTACCGCGGAGTCCCATTAACACATGCAAAAAGCGTGGTAGTATCAACACAAAGAATCTGCTTAGGTGCCGGAAATCGGCAGAAAAGCTGGGGATTCCTTAAGCGCGAAACTCGGCGGAAAATTTGCTGACTCATGTGATGCCTGAGGCAAGCGATCTGAGTTGCTTATAGACATACCTTGTCCTATATGAAATGGAGGAAACTACAATCGCACGCAGTTCGAATGGCCTCGGTCGACAATATCCATGAATTATTGATACTTTGTATTCAAACCAGGACGTCCTTCTATCACCGAAATCCCTTCGGTCTCGCGCCAACGGGGCTTGGTCTGTACTGTAGGTACTCCAGTACCGTAGAGTGCAAGGTACCAAGGACTAGCTACTAGCTAGGTAGGCTCGAAGACAAGCTGTCATTCTCATGAATAAATCCAGTCGAACTAGATATTATGGTCAATAGTACTATATCACGAATGCCCGAGTGCCATCAAGTATCTCAGAGACACTACGGAGTATCAGCCCCCCGCCAACTCTCATGACGTATGTCCTAGTTGGTCTTCCGTTCCAGTGACCAACCTCTCTGACTCTTGAACTTGGAATGCTTCAATTATCTGAGAGGAGAGGCTAAGGTACCTTACCTACGAGCCTAGGTAGGCTCTTCAGTCTCACTCTTAGACTTGTCGTCTGTACCTGTTCTGTAAGGTACCTCAGCGGTTGAAACCTAAGGTACCAAGCCTCCACTAAGGCAAGCCCTCCACTCCATCCCCACCGCCAGCCATACTGCCGTTCTGCCAACGAACCATCAGCATCAGCGTATTATTATTAGTAGCATCCGTACTCCCCTACCGTTTAGGCTTCCGCAATCCGACAAAGTGATTTCTCGTAGACTCTTGCCTACTCAGGTTCAAAAACACGACTTCTGCGCTTAATTTACGGTTATATCGTCAATTCTTTCAGCAGGCTTTTCTATGGCAGACGTTGCCACTCCCGATGGCTCAGCGCCAATTGTTCCATTGTTCAGGGATCCCGATGCGCCACCATCGAGTGCTGGTTCTGCGGGACAGTCTGAAGCTCGTCCGGGACCACCACCTATGACAGAGGAGCTGAAAGCTCGCTTGGACAAAGTCATTTACTCTGATGTAGGTGATTCGTAACATAGCTTCATCCCACATGCGCGAGACGGAGCGCTTGCAGCTGACCCGAGCTCTTACTATCTTAGATCGGTATCACAACGCTCTTGACACGATTGAAGCAGAGCGTAGCTTCTGCGAAGGTGCGTTCTGGCCACCTTATGCTATCCCTCCCATCCTAACGTTAGGAAAAGGGGATTTCTCGTGCGCTGACCCAAAGACATGCAGGATTTCTCCGCATTCCTCAAGAAGCGGTCCTCTCTGGAAGAAGAACATGCACAGGGTCTGAAGAAGTTGTCTCGCTCTCTTCATGACGCTGCCAACCGCTCCGACAATCGTCAAGGCACTTACGGCACCAGCTACAATGATCTCAACCGATTCCACGAACGCATGGCGGACCATGGACTGCAATTCGCAGTATCTCTGCAGCAGATGGCCGACGATCTCCACGAGCTCGCCACGAATATCGAGAAGGGACGCAAACAATGGAAACAGACCGGCCTGAGCGCGGAGAAAAGGGTTACTGAGGCCGAAGCGGCAGCGGAGAAAGCAAAAGCCAAGTACGAATCTCTTGCGGAGCAGTACGATCGCGTGAAAACCGGGGACAAACAGGGTGGGAAATTCGGCTTGAAGGGACACAAATCTGCTGCCCAGCACGAAGAAGAGCTGTTGCGTAAAGTGCAGAATGCAGACGGGGATTATGCTGCCAAGGTCACGGCCGCACAAGCGGCTCGACGAGAATTGATTTCCACCCATCGTCCGCAGGCTGTGCACAATATCCAGAAATTGATTGCAGAATGTGACTCTGGTCTTACGTTGCAGCTACAAAAGTTCGGTATGATTGTCATTGGGTCCCAACATTGAACCATTTTCTTGATCTTTGCGCTAACTCATGCGTTAGCGACATTTAATGAGAAATTGCTGCTGGGACAAGGCTTATCTATCACGCCTTTAGATGACGGCGCAGGCAATGGCTCTATTGGACCAAAGAGTCTGTATGAGGTGGTTCGGCAGATTGACAACCAGAGGGACTTCCATGATTACATTCTTAGCTACGAACATAATCCTGGTGCGGTGACTTCGGAGCAGATTCAGTACCAGCGTCATCCGGTGGGTTATAATTTGTCAATGATTTCATTATCTGCATGCTCATCTCGTTTTAGACACTGGGAGGTACGCCCACACCCGTTGTTCCGGCCTCGCAGACTTCCACACAGAACAAGCGCCAGTCAACTGTGTTTCCTTCATCATTTTCCCAACAACATCTTCCTACCACTCAGCCATCGGGACCGGCCGCGGCACCAGCCCCGGCACCAGCATCCGCTCAAAACCCCCAGCCATCGCCTTTTCAGCCACATCCAGACTCGTTCTCCTCGCCACCCCCATTTCACCCACCTTATCCCACCTCTTCTGGGTTACCGGCTCAAGATCAGCGCAATGTGAACAAACCGCCTATGACGGCACCGGCTAATCCTCTGCCGCCACCCGGTAACAACTTCCAACAGAATCTACCTCCTCTGAGGCCGGTCTTTGGGGTTTCCTTGGAAGATTTGTATGCCAGAGATGGGACTGCGGTACCCATGATTGTGTACCAATGTCTTCAGGCAATAGAATTGTTTGGATTGGATATGGAGGGCATTTACCGTCTCTCGGGGAGCGCTAATCACATCAACCACATGAAGTCGCTTTTCGACAACGGTATGTGCAACCGCAGTTCAACCCGCCAATCTGCCAAGTGCTGATCTCTATGGATGACAGACTCGTCACAAGTGGATTTTACGAATCCCGAGAGCTTCTATCACGATGTCAATAGTGTCGCCGGGCTGCTGAAACAGTTCTTTAGAGACCTGCCTGATCCCTTGTTCACTTCCCGGTACTATTCAGATTTCGTTAATGCAGCTCGTAAGTACCTCGAGTCGAAACCCAAGTTGCCATGTGACAAGAGCTGACACGTATTCCCGTAGGGATCGATGATGATATCCAGCGTAGGGATTCACTACATGCACTTATCAATAACCTTCCAGATGCGCACTACGCCACGCTGAGGGCTCTGATACTGGTAAGTGGTTCGATGTTCACCCCATGTTTCTATCTTCCAAGGTCTAATCTGCTCGATTCTAGCATCTCAACAAAGTCCAAGAACATTACACGAATAATCGTATGAATGCAGGAAACATTGCAATCTGCTTTGGGTAAGTCGCCATCCTCCATACCATCAAATTCGTTCTCTCCGAGATCTTCGGAAGCTGACAAGCATCGCTAGACCTACTCTCATGGGTGCCAGTTCCGGCGGCAACATTGCCGATGCCGGTTGGCAGGTCCGCGTTATTGAGACCATTCTGGTCAATACGTTCCAGATATTCGATGACGACTAGATTTTACTCTCGCTACCAGACTGGGAGCTGCATGACCCTTAAGGACCATGCTGGTGAGTTCAGAAAGCATGTCCGTTGCCTCTGTTTGTGCTGCAGATTGCACATAATTGTCGTTCTCGATTCCCCTGTCATACCTTCCACCCGTTTTTTCGCATAGCTCCCGATGTAAATATTGTTCTTTGACGTTGGATTGACTTTTTTTCTGATGAGATACCACCCCTGTTTCATAATTTACTTCTACTTTGGGACATGGTATGTATTTCTCGCCTTGAACGTAGTGGCAGTCCAATTTTGGGATATAGATCCCAAGATACGGTCTTCAGTAATTACATGAATAACGGGAAATGCAAAATTGATATGGTACAGTTCATAACGAGATCTAATGGTCCGGACTCCCTTATATCCCGCTGAATAATACAAGTCATAACAGGAATGTGAGGAGATCATCCCGAGTTGAAAAGAAAGCACGACCAAAGAATCTGCATACTTATAACACATGCCAGAATGGAAAGCAGCCGACATTTGAAAGCCATGAAGCCGCTAACATGCAGGCGATAGGGGGTCGAGAAGAGCATGAAACTCTCCTCAATAATGCAATGCGCACAATACTTGTTGTTCGCCGGGTCGATAACAGAATGAAGACTTATTCTCGGGACGATTGGCCCCGAACGCACTGGCATAGGGGGATTCAAGCTGCAACATGGCGCAGTAAATTGAGCGATAATTTGAAAAGAATGATTCACATCATTTCTTTCCTGTCATCATGTCCCTCATAGCGTCCATGCGCTCGGCGAGCGTGAGTCCCGAGGCAAAGAAGGGGCTGTCGAGATCTTCGACAGTCGTGGGAGTGGCATGACCCCAGATACGCCACTCCTGGTCTTCACCAGTCCACCGAAGCTTCTGGATAACGATGTATTCCGTGCAGTCCTGCTGCTTGGCTGGCGCAGGCTCTGCGGCAACAGCGCTTTCAGCACCGCGCTTGGTGGGGATAGTGACCTTGCTCGTTGACTGACGGCTAGTGATACGCACGACGACCTGTCGTACCCCAGAATCAGGCAGGTCTGGGATTTGCGTGGCACGATCAGCCAAGACACGAATACCAGTGAAGAGCGTGCCTGGCGTGCGGTTGTATTTGTCCAGGGCCCAAGTGACCTTCTCATCCCTCGGACGGCTGGCTATGCGGGAGCTGAGGGTATTTGCGAGGCCGGTGCAACAGATCTTGCGCAGGGTATTGACATCTCCGCTGTAGACAATCAAAAGAACTGGTTAATCGAGTGCGTGAAGCTCGAGGTGATACGAATGGCAACTTACTCGGCAAAGGCACTATACATCCGCTGATGTAGCTCGCGAGCAACCTGGCGCCGCTCCTTCAGGCGCAACGGTAGTCCCTTGTTGATCCATTTGCTGTAAGCGATCAGCCTGGTATATGTTAGCACCAGACTGTTTTAAAGGGTCACCATGCTACCCGAGACTTTTCCCGGATAGCCGCAAACGGGGAACGGCACACATACCCAAGGAAGTTCTGAACCGCATTCTTCAGCCATAGCCACTCGAGCTGTAGACGTTCTTTCGGTTGTTGAAAGATTGATGGCATGTCTCTCCACAAAGGTCGAATGAAAGTGCCCGGTAAAAGCCCAATGTCCTGTGGCAATTCCGACCTTGATAATTCTCTACCTCTGGTTTTCATACTCGGTTGTGCAGGCTGCTTAACTGAAATATTCTGCGGTACGCCAGACAAGCCGCGCTGGGCCACCTGAGACTGAGAGAAGGAGCGGCATTGGCGATATGCTACCATGGCGGAATTCGACGAAGATGTGGTTTGGTAGAATTGGGCAATGGGAGCGCCGGACCGCGCAACCGTGCGCAAGGAGCCTGGAGAGAGCCATAGGGAGGACGCCATTATGGGCTAAGGCAGCAGGAGCGCCGAATTGACGGACTAGAATCTGGGATGGCCTGTTGAGTCTGCGACAAATTATTATTCCATGATATCCAGCGATGGAAATCTCGGGATGGGGCTAATCACATGACTGGCTTCTCCGCTGCGGGTCTCCAACCGGTGTTTTGGCATTTGCCATCACAATGATCACCCAAATCCGCGCGACACACTCGGCTTTGAATGTGTCGGGTCCTGGCTGCTTCCCTCTGACTTACTTGGCTAGTTGTGCTTAACTTTTCTCAACCGTCATTTTTGCCATTTTGCCCAGCCAGGAGCCTTTTGTTCTCGGAGAGGCAAAAAAAAGGAAGAGGAAACATCACATCTTCAGCAAGGTGAACTGGTCCCCGCACAATCTAGCGGATCATTCTCTCGCCAGCCATTTCGTTGACCTTTCTTCCCTTCTCTCTTTTGTGGTGTCATTGCGCAGCGGCCGCATATGCCGTGAATAAGGCTGGCTCCTCCTCGTCGTGATGCCGCTCCTCCGCCCTTCCCCCTCCATAATCAGTTTCCTTCGGAGCCTGATATAAATACCCCCCGTCCGGACTCGAATCAACCACCACTTCCGCCTTCTTACTCTTCAGTTCGCATCTCAAGAGGCGAGCTTCGAGATAAAGACGTGGCTTCGCCGTCTACTGTGTCCGCCATTGTCCCTCCGTCCCCGGCCTCACCTGCCTCCCAATTGCCCCTCAGCAACGATGCAGGACACAACGCTCCCTCTTCGGCGCTCCATCCTCGCGTGGCGGTCATCTTGGGAGTCGACAGGAAGTGGCATGCGCCTCTGTTGGTCTGTCGGGCGCTGAGCACGGTGCCTGCTGCATGGTGGGGGCTGCGGTGCGCTTTCACTTTTCTGGCTGAGCTTCTTCACATACGGCCGGGGATGGGACGGGAGGGTTGGGCAGCAGCAATTGTTGGGAGTGTTGGACAAGATTGGGATGTAGAGAGGAGATTTAGAGTGACGGAGGTGGCATTAGCTATTATGTGGGTATGTAGAATGGAGATGATTCCATCCGGAAGGTTTAAGGCTTTCACTGACCATTGACTTTCTCCATAGTGCTGCGCATCCGCATATCTTTCTTATTTTTTTGCTGATTGTATGATGTCTCGATGGTTCGTTTTCTCTCTGGGCCGTGTGCTTTCCTTCCCGGTTGCTCATCACTCTCCGCAGGCTTTTGAATTATACCCCACCGGCTGTTGTCATTCGTCTTCTTACAACAAACGGGCTGATCGCTTACATTACTTCTTGGGTTCTTTACCTCTCCGGTGCATCGTCAGATCCACGTCTTCTTCTACCGGCATGGATATCGATCACAACAGTACGTACGGCCCTGACTCCCTACCTATGTACTCTCAAATCGTTGAAATACTGACATCGTGAATCGAAGACCCTTACTTTCCTCTACCACGCCACCCAAAACCGCGCCACAATCAAGCGTGAGACAACCGCATCGTTGTTGGTTGTATCAGTCGCGAGCTTCGTCAGTATGTCCTCGCTTCTTCTGCAGCTACACTTGACCCGTGAGAACGAGCCAGAGGTACCCGTGTTCGTGATCACGCGGAAGTTGTGGGACTGGGCCGTTGCGATATTTCTTCGTATGCGTGTTGCGGATGCAAGGGCTGGAGCTAGGGAGCTGTAGATATATTTGAAAACGTGCCTCTTTTCTATGTTTACTAGACGCAGGCGCCTTCATCTTTGTAAAGCCCTTGTCTATGATGGGAGCGGGCTTTCGACGATAAAATAGGTTTTACTTTGTAAAAATCTGAGTACTGGTCACTATTCGAACAAATTTCTCGGAGTAATGAAAAACCGATTGAGTGATATTCTTAAGACTGGTAGAAACAGTCAAAGTAATATCATTTGACGAAACAGAGAAGAGCCAGAAAGTCACTCTCAAGACGTCTGCTGCGCAAACCCGCCTTCACATACTGCGAAGCAGCAAGACATTAAAGTTGAAAACAAACTGAAAAACATCTATGCGGATAGTGGGTATCTACCAACGCCTCGTTCCGTCGCTAATCCCGTTCTTAGAAAAACAGTCGAGTCAAGAAAATATGAGAATTTGAGACCCGCTTCAAGTGAGTCGTCCGCTCACGAGAGAGCAAAGGATCAACTTTGAGCGCGTCATTTCGACATGGCCCAAGTCCAATGTGCCAGGCACAGAGATGGTTAGGAGTAGGAGACAAGCATTTTTGGCAAGCACCACGCAGGTTCAGACCAGGGATGGACAAGACAACATGCTCCCTATCCCGACCACTCTGAGGGCAATGTAGACTGGGAAGAAGGGACCGGAACGGGGTGCGGCGTCTAAATTAGAACCCATGGACTTTGATGGTCTTGGCATCGAGCTCGAGACCTTCCTTCTTGTCGGTCAAGAACTCCTGAACATCCTTACGCTGATCTCCTTGCAGCTGAATCACCTCTCCCATCTCAGTGTCATTGACGATGGTGCCATTGCATGCTATAAAAGTGTCAGCTGTTTGAGTCATATGATTTCTGTCGGAGGCTCTGGCAACAACATACCGAACTTCTTCTTGATCACCTTCAAGATCTTCTTCTGATCGAACTTCTTAGGAAGACCCTGAACTGTGGTCAAGGTCTTACGACCATTGCGTTCTGTTGACAGCGGCGGTTAGTAACTATTGTCCCAGGCAAACAGAATCTGCCGTTGGTAACGACAGAGAAAATGGTGTGGTGGATGAGACGTACGTTGAATCCGTATATGGATGTAATTCTGAGACTGTTTAGTCTCGCCGGTGTCTTCGTCAGCTTCGGCGAAGGGGTCTGTGTAGAAGCACGTGTCAGCCTCAGGCTCTCATGACCTCAAAACTGCCCCGCCAAAGTGTCTGCAGATCGGTATGACAAGATGAAGCGAGTAACAACTCCATGAAAACGGGTTATAATTTAAAAAGGTATAAGTGATGCCAGCGTCACTTTGTGAAAGGCATCGTCATGCTCTCCGAATATGAACCGCAGCAGTGACAGAATCGCAGGTGGTTTAAGGGAGGTGGCAAAGTGACTTACCGAAGGTCTTGAGGTTTTCGATGGACATAAACTCGGCCTTTCGTCGTAAACGGCCCTTAAAAGCGGTATTTTATAAGTGAGCGAGGTGAGAGATCAGATGTCTCTTTGTAGTTCGAGTGATTGCGAGTTTGCGAACGGAGGGGAGTTGATCGAAGGTAGGATGGTGGTGTCAAAGAAAGAGATAGAAGAGGAACAGAAGAGCCTTTTGAGGGGCGCGCCTCGATTTAGCGCCCTTGTGGGGGAAGGCGGTGTGACATTGACTAAGCCACCTTGGCCCTCGCAATCGCATATATCCAGAACTTCATCACCATTCGTTTGACTGGGCCACCAATCAAGGGGAAAAGGGCTGTACAGTTGATTTCACGGGTAGTGGATGGCGACAAGTATCTGGAGTCTAACTTGGGTTGGGTTTGTCCTTGGTGGTGGCGAAGATCACACATCATGCTCGAGGAATAGCTACATGGCATATATCAGCTGGTAGTTTGCGGACAATCATTCATTTAGTATTACATGAATTTGAATTACTAAATTACAAAGATGTGGTCACAATGCCATACTGTGCATCTATAAAAATGAAACAGCTGTGACAAGGGCACATGGCCTGGCTGATCTATAGCGCTTATATGATTTTCTCCTCACTTGACCATAAGGTAGTTTCCAGCTTTAAGTCTGTCATAGCTGTCATATAGCGTTTGTAACAGCTAGCCTCGAAATGCGATTGGTGACTAATTTTGGTAAGGTATGACATAATCGATATTTTAAGGTGAGGGTGAAGGAGAAGGAGCAGCAGCAGCAGCGGTGCTTTGTGCGGATGGTGGTGGCATAAATATGGGGAAATATGTCTGTGTGAGAGTGGTCAGAGATAGGCCAGGCTATTGAAGGGCTGGAAGGGAACAATGTATCGGTTACATACAACAACAAGCGCCATTACTGTGGGGGTATTCAGCTGTCAGTCATTTCCGCCTTCACTTGCAGGGGAAGAGGGAGAGACGAACAAGACATTAGGACGGACATGTATGCAGGGGTAGCTGCCGACTTCTTTTGCTCAGGTGTTTCTCCGAGCCAGGACTGGAGAGAGAAGACGAAAGAGACCCATCCGATCATCCTATGCACGCCCGCATACAGTTGTCAGACATCATAGCTCGAACTGGCTCGAATGAGGCATCTCTCACCTATTCCGAGTGAACATCTACCGAGAGAAAGTCAGCAGGCGTCGAGACCGTTACCAAGAGACAGCAACTTTGACCTACCGCGGCCATTGGCATAGTGCTAGACATCGCTCCTAGCGCGGAGAATCAGCCAGATCATCCCTTTTCTGCCTATAAATCCAAAAGCCAAAGATCGAATGATTTGGTACCTGACATATCGGCCTCATTCTTATCCTTCGGCGGCTCGATATAGGGGATGGCTACAGTTTAGAACTGACATTAGCGAAACTGCGCTCCCATGATTGAGGCTGAACTCGACTGATATCGACTTACCGAGGTCTAGCCTCCGCATATCTTTCTTTGATGCCATTTTTACGCTGATAATTCGACGGTTAATCGCAGGACTTCTTTGAATAGAGCAGCGTGATAAGGGATCTTGTATTGATGGGCAGCCAAGCAATCATTCTGACGCCAAGACCAAAACGGCAAGGTTGGATGGTGAGGTTCACTACTAGGTTGGTTAGATAACCATCCGTAGATAATCCGTGGCGGACTGCGAGGGGCCACTTTGGTGATCCGCCCATGTTTATCGATCAACCTTGGATGCTAGTGAGCCGGATCATTCATTTGATAAGACAGCATTGCTCAAAGCTCGGCTCTATTGGACCTGAAATTTGAGTCGGCCATCATCCATGAATAGGCCTGGATTCCGCGAGATAGGTAAAAACGGACAACGAGGAACATCTGGGGAATTATTCTATTGGGAGCATCTCTCAACGGCTCAGCTAACCAGCGGCAGAGATATATCAAATGGTAGTTGGATCATCAATGATGACTTTTTATCACGCCTTAACGGGGCTCGGTTCTTTCATTCTAATCGAGGACTTGCTGCGTCGAATGGCGCTGTAGAAATGGGATAGCGCCTGAACGATGGTCATGATGATAGCTAGCGATAAAGAGATCCCCTTATCTGCTCCCGTAAAGGGCATACTGTTGCGCAACATAAGCACTGGGCGATAGCCGCCGTTACTGTTTCTCACCCTACGATTTGTTTGACTGACTTGGCGTAGGAGATTCACCTGGACGCGTTGAGCATCGCAAATGATTGTACGTGGTCGGGGACAAGACGCAGTTGACCTCTGCATTGCAGAAGTCAGAGGTGGCTTTTCGACAATGAAAAATGGGGCAATGAGAGATTCGGGATGCTTTCGTGCCTAACTCCCCATCATCTCTACATGCATGAAGCACAAGTACCAGCTGTAGATGTCTGGCCATTCAGAAGCCATAGGTATACATAGCGATATCTCGATATTTCACAGATAGGATCTGCTGCATTTGAATGGTCTTCTTAAGTCCCCTAAATGGCTGGGTGCCTGCAAGTTATCGTCTCGTCCACGGGCGCACGTAGGTACTTTGAAAGGATCTGTAAAGTCTGACTCTGACCGCCACAGTAGTACTGCAGTCTGCAGTATGAAGAAACATTTTAATACGGAGTAGTGTACATTCAGAAGGGGTGGATGATGAGCCTTGAGTGGGTGATTATCTGTTGTTAGCACACCTAAAGCTGCGCAAGCTACCAGGGTCTTTGTATGCATTTGTCAGGGTCAAATTCCGATGATCCTGATAGCCATTGTCTACATACTGTTGACAATATGGCCGATTTACAACCAAGATATCTGCCAGCAATAATATACCCTCCGTGATAATTGAGTGGCATAAGAATGCTGAACCTTCAGTACGGATGTCGGAACAGACATCAGGTTATCATCATATGGCGCCTGTATCATGCCACAGTTTCGTAATTGTTTTGGTAAATTTATGACCTAACAGAAGATGTTCCCGATGCTGTACTTACATGGCCATCTGGTAATAGGGATAAATAATCATGGGCCGATTACCCCCTGGTGACAAATGTATTTCTACTTATGTGCATTGAACTGCCACGACGATGTTGACATATCCAAAGGATAAGTGGGGAAAGATTCCCCTCCAACCTCAAGTCTTCACTGCAAGGTTCGGAACATCGACTCCATTGTCTATCACCACTGTCCATGTCAGTTCCACTGTGTACACAGCAGTGTGTGGTGCCACAGACACACACATTGCTCCCTCCGAGGCGACACTGGTCCATTTTCGGGAGTCAGTGGAGTCTTGCACAATGGAGAGGACAGGCAGGACGAATACTACGGAGTAGGTAATAGGAAATAGATAGATAGTAGTTTGCTGATCACACACAAATGTGTCCATATGTTGGGTCATAGTCTCGTAGACACTTGAAGTCTCAAGGCTAAGGCGATCGCCTGATACCCCAAGATCTTCGAAGTGCTGAGTTGTGGAATGATTTGCCGGATAAGCCGACAACGACTAGTCTAGGTAGTCAACAGTAGCGGACAGACGGGTTCTTTGTAAAGAATGAGTAGGAACACTATCAGAGAGATCGAAGTCCATGGGGTAGGTAAACTTGCATGATAACTATCCATCCATGTCTTTACCAGCCTGTTTTCATGATCATAAACCACAGATTTCCTGACATGTCTTCTTACGATCTTAAGAGAGCGTTTGGAGAGTATCTACATGTATCACAAACTACGGATAGTTCAGGCCTAAATGTTTACTAAATAGTACAGAAAAATACACTAATTTCCAGACTCAGGGCACTGCCTCTATCTAACTTTCCTTTCCTCCACTGTCACTACTGCTAAATCCCGATGGAGTGTCAGTTGGTATGGGCCTTGGTCGCCTTACGTTATCTGGAGATCTGACTACTAGTATCTCGGTCTCCGGGCTCGGCTGGATCCCTAACCTGTCTTCTCCTATATTGCTTTTTCCATCTCTGCGTCGATCCCCTTTCTGAGTCCTGTTTGTTCCAGTCACCCAACCTTCATCAGCAATCAATCGTCGTGAAATGTTTGTACAATAGTGCATTCCCCCAATCATCCAAGACCATATCCTGCTACCACCCGCACGGTTATCCACCACCCGCGCCGCCATATCCAGCCGAACCGGTTGGTTGATCCTGGTTACCCATTGACCGGGCGTAAAACAATTCGAATGTCGTCTTGCCATCTTCCACATGGTCAATAATCTGCGGAGCATCCTATAAAACACACACGATTCGGGGCGGATAGTTTAAGTGGTCGATACCCTCTTTAAGTTGTTCCGATGATCCAGATACCGATGCTTGTATACACCATGAAGCTGAGATGATACCTCATTCTTCTGCCGGCGTCCAATCCTGGGGTCATCCCCTTCACGCCGTTCATAGCGGTGCTGGACGTGCCGACCTTTCGCAGCACCTGGGTCAGTCTGACCTTCAGTCCGAGCAGCCGTCTATGCCCGTGCCGCAACCGCAAACTAGACAACCGGTACTCATCGATCTGACAGCGAATGGCGGAGATGTGCCGGAGCGCGACCCCCCGGCGAAGAGACTAAAATTAGATGTGCATGCTGGGTCAGTGGCTGGTGATGGAAGCCCAGCTTCTGCAGGTGTGGGAGAATCAAAGAGTACCCCAAGTACAACAACTTCGAAACCGCCTCCGCTATCCTGGCGTGCCCGACCGGTGTGGTCCTTTCAAGCATTACTCTCAGAGGTATCTGGAAGCGCAGAGAACAATGGTGAAAGTGCAGCAGCTGTCATGCAGGACGTGAAGCCCCCGTCACCGCCTTCATTTCCTGCTCCGCCTTGGAAGTTTGCTCCAGCAGATACCACAACAAGTGATCCCACAGGAGGACAGGATGGTGCGCCTGCAAAGGAAGTTCAAACTGCACCGTATCAGATTGAGACCCCTTCTGTTGCGCCGGTTATGGGAGGCGAGAGTAAGTCAATACCCTACAACACGACGAAGCGTTAAAGTCTTCTCTGACTGTTGAGTTATCTCTCAGAGGTTGCGGATTTCTCGCCATGGACGGGCAACCATCCGGAAGACGTACTTAATGAGCAAACGGCAAAGCAAGGATACTACGACCGCACACAAGTGTCTCAAAATGAGTCCAATACAGCTCGCCCCTCCCTGTATGCGCAATTAAAGCATCGCTCTGGCTTGCAAATACTTTCGTCTGTTTTTGCAGCCGCACTGGAGAAAAGGCAGGTCCATAGCATGGTCACTGCGCCGTCAACGTTCAAGCCTCCTCCGCGAGTCACGCTGACGGATAACAAACGTGAGGCCTGGCTCCGTGATCTCGCCAATCCGAGTGTTCCGTTGCGCAGACTTAGTCGAACCATTCCTCATGGTATCAGAGGCAGACTTCTTTTAGACCAGTGCTTGACCAAGTGGGTTCCTGTCGGCCGTGCTGTGTGGCTTGCGAAGTGTGTTGGTGCCAACGAGATCCGTGCCTTCAAAAGAAAAGGTACCAATGGCGCATTGGCCATTGGCTTGGAAGCTAAATGGGTGCGCGATTGGACTGCCAATGTTCAACAGTTTCTCGAAGGTGTAATTACTAGTTGTGGAGTAGCAGACTGGAAGCTGAAGATGACTTACGCGGTCAGCTTGACCGCTCGTTTGTTCTTCGAGCAACTACTTGACCATGACCAGTATCTCGGATGGTTCCTCACATCGCTGGAGGCAGCGCCACTTAACACCTTACCAGTCTGGCTTCTTATGTTAGGAATCTACTGGAGCAACATCTTGCGGTATAGAAAGCGGGGACGGCGGCTCGCTGAACTCCTACTTGACAAACTGCAACTAGCTATCAAGTCGGACTCAGCCAAGTCCCTTCGCCCGTTGACAGACCGATTGTCACTGCACATTAGAAAACTAACACTTGAGCATACTTCATCCGTGGTGCTTCCAGACTCATGGGAAAAGTACAAAGATCTTCTATCGTCCTGTTTGAACTTAAAGGACAATGTGCACAGAGCGGTCTTCCAAAACTTGGCTGAGCGAAATGCGCGTGTGCAGCGGCCTCGAAAATGTCAAGAGACAACGCAGCAACCGCCACAGCAACGCCTCATCCAGCTGTTCGACTCGATACGCTCTTCGCACGACATCGCATCTGTTTCCGCTGCATCTTTGGGTGCGATAGATGACAAGGCTGCTCTGGTTTTCAAACTGCTCGAGTGGGCAGCCACCCCGTTTCGCTATGGTGTATCTCGTGTTTATACCGCCGCCCGCCTCTTACGGAAATGGAAGATCGCTGGAGTTGATGTGGATACCTGCATCATTTCCTTCCTTGCCGAGAGTCAGATGCGTGACCAATCGAACATGGACAACATCTATCACATCATCTCGGAACTCGTCAGATCCCAGACATTTTCAGTTGGAAAGTACCTTCAATGGCTGATGGCAAAAGGGGTTGCAGATTGTTGCCAAAATGCTGAGCATAAGCGCCTTTCGGGGGACCTTGTACTTCTCATGCAGCTCCCTGCGAGCCGTCTTCCAGAGCATGTACGCAACCTCCGCAACACTCTGCTGCATCGCGCGGGAGTTGAAGTTTCGAAAGAGGCTTCTACCATCGCAATGCTCAAGGCATCAATAGCTGAACGCCTTCCAAAGATCTTTGGCCCTGTCGCGAGAAGTGCAATATCCTGTGACCTTTTGCCGTCAGATCTGACATGGGCCGTGAAATCTGAGATTGGCCAGTGGATTCGGCGTGGAGTTACTGAATGTGGACGGGGTCCTCCTAGCAAATTTCAGGGTCTCCATCGAGCCCCTGAGGCAGAGCACTTCGCACTCACCCCTGGCGAATTCTATTCAATAAGGGATATTTTGGAAAGTTTCGGCGATCTGTCAATTCTTGCGGACGTACTCAAGCAGGCCACCATCTGCAATGACGGAATTGTTTTGGCATCTGCTGCCGACACAGTCAACTATCATTTTCGTTCTTTCTGTGTTATCGGTGCTACAACGGATCTTTTCAAGAGACTGGTGGAGTCATACGCCCGCCTCAAAAGGCTTGGTTCGACCTCCTTGGACTTGATATTCTCATTGATAGATCTTGGGCTTCGGCTACCCGGAGAGTTTAACACAGTCGCTCTTCTTCGTCAAGACCTCTGCCGGATTGAAAGCAAATCATCTATGGCAGCACCATCACCACTGTCTGATCACATACCTGCTACTTTCAATGAAGCCGATCCGCGCTTTCTGGAGAAGCTAGACCAGCTCCTCTTGTCCGGAAGTGGTATAGACGAGTCCACGTTGGATACGATTTTCAACCTTCTTATCAATCAAATAGAATCCAGCGGTGGTCATGCTAAGCTCTCGGTGAATGAAACATGCAGGTATTTAGCGTACCTCAGACCTTTTCATCCCAAGCGTTTCGACCTCATGTTAGTCCGCTGGATTTGTGGCCTTCTCAAATCCACTACCCGAGCGATACTGTCCCAAATCCTACCACCTTTGATCGGCGTTGGATGCGTTACCATCCAAGCCTTCGTGTTCCTCGTGCGAAGGCTTCTCAAGTCCGAGAAGGTTTCGTCTTTGATATCCAACCCAAGTGACTTACGCATAGATCTTCTTCAGCTTCTTGTACCGCCACCGGCAGGTCAGAGTCGATATTTCGACATGGTCACATATCGCTTTCATCTGTCACAGAAAGAATTTTTGTTCAAGCACCCTGAGGAGGCTTTCAACATTATTCGAGATGCTATCGCCTTGATTGATTCGCAAAGCCAAGAAGGAACCTATCGTCAGAGACGAGTGGATCTAGGTCACAGTGCGATGGTACTCCTTCAGATTTTGCTCACCAAGAATCCAGAAAGTGCCGTTCAGCATTGCACAGAAAAACTTATTGGTCAGCATCCGTCCTCAGTCACAGCTTTGACAAGAGCGCTCGATTCCCTTCTGGGATTTGATACCAAAGCAGGTGAGCGTTCATTCACATCGAACACTTGTTTCCTATCTTCATACCCATTGACACCTGGTTCAGCGCCCCCGGATATATCAGTTGCTGAAAAGGTCATCGAACTGACCAATGATTTCTCCCTCCCGTTCTGTCAGTTGAAACTTCAGCTTCTGTTCAACGCGGAAACCGGGGGCGATGTGAGAAACGAGATAGTGGATGTGATGTTCAAAGCTGCCGTTGTAGACTCTCGCTCAAGACGATCCAACTGGGTGGGACTGGTTCGTCTGATGAGTCATGATGCAGTCCGACAGGTAAGGTGCCATGATGAAGGTTTAATAAGATTTCCACGCTGATTTGTCTAGATCCGAGAACGAGCTGAGAAAAGTTTCTTCGCTATACCCCTGTTCGAAGAGTCGCCCGATGGCTGTTCATCCTTTGCGGCAGACAACAGCAGCTCACTAGAAACGGCGAAGCTGTACCTGACGATCATCGAGAAGCTGGCGTATAGCATTCCCGATGCGGGCCCACAAGCTGTTGCCCCTGTCCTCACCGAGAAGATGGATTTATTGCTTCAAAGACTTATCAACATGCAAACGAACTACAGTGGTACTACTGAGCTTAGTCATGGAGTTGACGCAGAACAAATGATCCGATCTCGCGCGCAGTTCGAGAGATCCCTTGCGTTCTGGTTCTCTGCGTTGCTCAGGATGATTGTCCTTCATCGGACTGCTTTCAGTGTGCCATCAGCCGCACTCAGACCCACCGCATTGCCAGAGCAAACGCGCTTGCTGATATCGATATTCTGCATCACTCTCGCACGTCTTCCAGATAACGTGCTGCGACTCTTTCCGACGGCCGACTACTTTCCCCACTCGATGAGAGCAGGAGGTTGTCATCCTTGTCCGGGTATTCTGCTGCAGACGCATGCCCTGGATGTTGCGGCATCCCTGATTGATACATTTCCGGACGAAGCCCGTCATCAATGCGCTCGTTATCTAAGGGAGAAATGCCCTCCTTTCGCTCGGGTTCAAAATGACTCGCGCTTCCTCTACCTTCTTGGTCCCCTTGGCGATAGCCCGTCCTCGAACCTCACACTTCCTGTATCGCTTCCATCACCTGCTGCTTCTGGCTCCACTCCCGCCCCTACGCCTTCGGGTAATCTCACAGGAGGACCCTCCCACTCTCAACAACCTGCATTGGTATCCTCAGGTGTGCCGACTGGATTGCCAGATGGCTTGAACTGCGGTGCTAGCCACCTTTGTCTTCAATACCGTGGCCGGGTCATTGGAGCTTACCCTGTACGTCCCTGGGAACTCCTCGAAGATGCTGCTCCCATCGTTGGTGCCAACGACACTGCAGTCAGCCTAGGATACTTTGATGCCCGGCGTGTCAGGGTTTAGCACATCAAGAGGAACTAACAGCTCTAGTTGACTACTCATCTATCTACTTTCTGGCCCCTGTACATATCTTCTTTCTGCTTGGTCTTTTTGGTGTTATCTTCATTTGATTCTTTCGACTTCCCAGAGTTTGATACCATATCCATTCGCATCTCTTCCTCCCTCTTCCTCTCATTTCTTGATATATGCCTCTGAAAGAATTCCAGGCCGAAGTCTTTCACCTCGTCGATCGTTATTGTCCACAGCCGGTTACGCTCACTCATTCCATCATCGTGTCTTGTTGCATTTGCGTCATTCTCATGCCACTTGTGCATTTTCTGGGATCGACTGTCTTCAGGGAAGTGTTTGGAATCTGCGAATCTCAGTGCGCAAACATATGCTTACTGACTTAGCATTTGGCTTCTATTGCATGGGTTGAGAGCAATCATGGCTACGTGTATAGAGCCTGGCGTTCATCTCGGATGGGTAGTTTATCGCACTCGGCGGGCAGCATACACATATGTTACTTCATGGCATGGTATCTATTGGCCTCAATTTACGGGATATGATCATGATCTTGTTTTTCCTTTCGGTTTCTTGTATTTTTGACATGGTCTAGACTAAAAGGTTGACTCATTCTTGACGGAAATGTCTTGATCATTATGATATCACGAATACATACGCCCCAGGCAGCCCCTGGTTCCTAGGGCAGCGATTTGTACAGTTTGCGACAAGATGCAGTGGGCTCTCTGAATGGCGTCAAGAGACATTCTAAGTGAAAAGGCTGAAACCAGTTGTATTGGTCGTTATCCCAAATCTAACATACATGCCTTGTACTATCATATCATTCTGCCAGATATATAGTCAGAATCGACATTCTCCCATTTTCTCCATCCATCAGGATTATCACAAGAGTATGAAGCGTAGTTCCAGGTATCATCCAACATATAGTGCACATAGGCCATGTCCATCTTGTGAACAAAGTCTAACTCCAAAACGCCGTATAACAAAAAGGTCTTGAACTAAACTGATGCTTGAGTGCCAGTAACCAGCTTGACTGCCGGTTCCCACCAACCCACCCCCGGCACCCTCCTCCAGGTAAAACTGGAATGCGGATTGCCTCCCCACATCAGAGTGGGAAGGACGTATTGCATGCCAGGCGAGGTATGCATTTAGTTGGAGTCGGAGGGGGACGTGGACTCGACGGTGTTTGAATCCAAGTGCGAGTGTGACGGCTCCTCCGTCTTGTCGTTGTCGTTGTCGTTGTCTCCGTTGCCGAAGAACAGTTCGACCTCGGTTTTCCGAGGCGGCAAATCGGCGCTCGAACTGCAAGAGCGCAACCGTAGGCGTGCGGGTGAGCCGGTGCTCACTGAAACACTGCGGCTTCCAGATCTTCGCCCTCGTCCGGACTCTCCTACGCACTCTGGGACGACTTCCAGGTAGGACGTAAAAGTCGTGGTGGAGGTGGATGTCGACTCTATGAGAGAATCGAAGTCGGCGGTGCTGGAGGCGGACACCGTGTTGGACGAGTCTTTGGAGTGCGAGCGGGAGTTCGAGGTCGATTCGTCTTCGTCTTCGTCCGCGCAAACGGCGAAGGAGTCGTTGTGTGTTGTCGAGTCGTCATCGGTAGTCGGAGCAGGTGTGAATTCGGTGTCGTTGGATGAAGACCCGGTCCAGTCTTCCCTGTGGCACTTATCTCGTCGTTCTGCCTCCAATTCTGTGACCACGTCGAGAACCAAGTCCTCGCTCAAGCCGAAGCGTGGGAGCTTGTTGATTTCTCGGGCGTAATCTTCGACTGTCTTGCCGTTGCCAGTCTTTGGCTGAAATTCGGCGGGGAGAGGCACCCGCGAAGGACCCTGGTCCCGCATGGCATTGCGAACTTCTTTGCTGCGCGAGCGTCCGGAGGAAGGGCTGTGGCCGGAGGATTGCGGCAGTACCCAGGAAAGCGCGGGACTACCTTCAATGTCTAACGGCTGGAGGTAGTAGACCGGATGCCTCTCAAAGGCCTGTGGATATTGACTCAGAACATGCACATAGCCTTGAGGCCTGGGTGAGTGGTGTACTGACCTTGATGGCGTCTTTGAAGTCGTCGATGTAGGCGAATGTCACTGTGAAGACGGTCGTGAGATATCCCAGATTAAGGAATATGACTTCCTCAAGAGCGCATGATTCAAAATGACCTCGGCCAGTGAGTGCCATGTTAAAGTCATGCGGAGACACTGGGAAGCCAGACCGGTGTCCAAGGCGCGCGGTTCCTGTTATCAGCGTCAGTAGATGTTCGACAACAGAACGAGGCGAGAAAAATGGAACATACTCTTTCCCTTGATCTTTTCGACTCTCAGCCAGCGGTCGTGAAGCTTGATGAGTCCGTTCTCTGCCAGTGCAGCTACGGCATGTTCGACTTTCTGTGAGAAATTACGTTAATCTAACGAACCACACATCAGGACAACGACGAGGGACAGAGAGAGCCCACCTCGAACTGCACAAAGGCCGTTGGGATTTTCCGTTTGTCGCGCTTGACCTTGACATGGCATGGACCGAACCGAGAGAACTTTTGCTGGACATCCCGTACCAGGTCTTTGTCCTCGAGGGTAATTTTCAAACTAATGTATGTCAGAATCTCTAGTTTCTCAAGAAGAGAACATCTCGCTACTCACTTTCCGACGAAAATACAGGCGTCCGGGGGAAACAGCCCCTGAGCGTTCTCGGCCGTGATTGCTGTGTACTGCCTGTCCAGGCGAGGAGGAAGAGCGTGCTGCGGCCCGTTTGGGTTCGAAAGAAGGCCAAGGATAGCCATGTCGAATGTGATGAAAAAAAGAGCGAGGTTTTAACGAGCGAACGAGTTTGTGAGCTTGAGGGCTGTATAATAAACGAGTTGTAGATCAGTCGAGTACTTGTCGAAGGCTTGTGGAATACTTGTCGAACGATGGGAAGAAGTGAAAGAAGTCAGAACAGGGGGACTAATAGCCCACTGCTGGCTACCACTCTTCCTACTTTCCTGGCGGTACCAAAAATGATGTCGGAGCATAGTATGGGTCTCTTGTCTCTGTGAGCTGGTCTAGCTCTTGGACGGAGCACTCCGCGAGAAATCATGACGCCAACTGGAGATCGAAACCCGGAGCGCTGCTAAGCTGAATTCCCGTGCGAGTAATTTATAGCATTTGTGAGTCAAAGAGAGCAAAAAGACGGCGAAAGATTGTATTGATGTTTTCCATGTATAGATCTCGAGTTGGACCAGGAATGGAAATGCCGCGTACGAGACTCTAGTTCAGGATGCAAACAATGCATTTTCACGGGTTCTGCTACCCTTTTCTTCGCCTGCAAGAGTTCATATTGTGAGCAGGCGGAAATAGTGCACTGTTCGACGGGTTGGCCATTGCAGGTTCTGAGGAGCTCGTCCTCATTGCTCTATTTGTTGACGGCTTCAAGCCAAAGCGCGCAGCCATTATTGGCTTGATTTCGAAGGCCTTTTCGGTTCCTGAATTTACATGACCGTAAATTTCACCCGGGTAGTAAGCTTCCCGAGTTTCCCTTCTGTTGACAGTGACTCGTCCTCCACATCCCATGGATCTCCAGGAAAATTTTCACTGACAAGGGTCACAAGGCAGGACAAAAATGATCAGATGCAGGTATTTTCCAGGCCAGAACGTTTCAAAAATAGACATATGACAAAAAATGCTGTCATAACGAGTGGTGGAAGCCAGAAGGTGGTTTGTAAGGCTACTAATGCGTAGTGGGACAGAAAAAAAGGTGTGTATAGATAGATGTGATGTTTGATGGAAGTGGGCAGATGAGGCTAAAGGAATGATTATCGATCTGATCTTATCTTCGGCCGATCAATCAACAATTTGACGAATGACAGTCATTAGCTTGATCAATACTACGGAGGACGGAGTAGCCTAGTATGCAGCTTGGCGACATCATCTCATTAGTTAATCCTGGTCTACTGAACAGCTTCTCCCAACATTCAGCATCAAATAACCAATCTTTCACATCGCTTGTTATTCCGGTCATATATTCCCTGCTTACGGGATAGAGTGCAGTAGAACATGTTTCCCACAGCTAGGTGTTTGTCCGCCAAACCCGCAGGATTTATCAAGCGCAGCGCTGAGGAGCTGAGCCGTCTATCGAGGATTGGTGGGTCGTCATCGCTTCGTTTCTGCGCTCAATTATCGAATGCGCATTCAATATCAACAGCCCACTAAATATCATTGTGTTGTATAGCCTGGAACTCCGAAGGTCTCCATACTCCTACTAAGCCCTACACCCTCCTCGACTTTGAAGATGAATCCACCGTCGCCGGGTGCAAGACCATGGCCGACCGTGCCGTTGGTGGATTCAGCACTGCCAGTCTTGACTATGTCCCAGCGGACCCTTCGACGAACACACCTGCTCATGCGAGGTTTCATGGGAGCATTTCAACGAAGCTACCTAACAATTGGCGGGTAGAGAGGACTGGTACGTTGGATTGTTCTCATTGACATAGCTTGCTATAATCAGAGAAACTGACGACCATCGAAAACCGATAGGATATGCCGCCTTTCGCAATAAGGACCGAGGCTTCTGGCTCTTCGGTCGACTATACTGGGATGTCGACCCGTACTCGTATCTGGCCCTTCGAGTGAAGTCCGACGGTCGGCGATACACCGTGAATATTCAGACAGACTCGATCGTCGAGACGGATATCCACCAGCATAGATTATATACTCGTCACCACCGCGTGCAAAATCAGACCTCCCGTGACGACCTCCCCTCATATTCGTCGGAAGCGGCCGAGTCACCAGAGCTCGCAGAAACCCTCTTCCCGCGCGGAATTCCTCCTTCGCTCTCCGACGTCCCTCCCGAGTCTACAATCATGTCTTCTTCCGCAACAACATCCGGCGGCACAGGCTGGGAGACCATTCTCCTACCATTTCACTCCTTTGTCCGTACGAACCACGGCCTTGTGGTCGAACCGCAAACCTCTCTTATCCGCCAGCGAGTGAAGAGTATCGGTATCGGTCTTACAGACCGGGTCGAGGGTCCTTACGACTTGCGGATCCATCGTATCTGGGCTACCAACGGGATCAGCGAAGCAGAGTTCGAGGATGAGAAGCGGATCTGTGGTGCAGATGCGCTGCCTATTGATGAGGGCGTCAGAACTGGCTGGAGGGGCGACTCTCCTTCCGGCCATCCTGAGGACAAGGGAAGTCAACCGGGCGAAGCAGGAAAGCCGAAGGGATTAAAGGGGCTGCGCTCGGAGTGGGAACAATGATCTACTGTATATCAAAATTTGATGTATTTGTCCTACACTAATTGTACAATAACTTATTCTTTCATCGACACTACCGATAACTGAAAGAATAGATCTTTGAAGTTGATGTGATCCAGATTCATTTGACCTGAAGTTGCGATTTGATGTCGTTGTTCGTGGGTGCGTTAGTGTAATCTAGTTACCCCCAGTGATCCTCTCCCAAGCCTCCTTGTACTTCTCCGCGGTCTTCTGTACGACCTCTTCCGTCATCCGGACACCCTCCTTGCCTTTCAATCCCTCCTTGACGAGCCAATCCCGGAGGAATTGCTTGTCAAAGCTCTGCTGGCCGCGGCCAACTTCGTAGTCATCCTTGGGCCAGAAGCGAGACGAGTCGGGTGTCAGGACCTCGTCAGCCAAAACAACCTCATTGGTTTCCTCGTCGACACCGAACTCGAACTTTGTGTCCGCGATGATGACCCCGCGCGACAGAGCGTAGGCGTGCGCGGCCTTGTACAGCTGTAAAGCGAGGGAAGAAACGGTCGAGGCATGCTCACCAAGAATGGCAGCGGCTGTACATCGGGATGCTGTTAGCTTTGGGCCAACTCTGCAACTTGATAGACACTCCCGAAGCGAGGAGGACCATGCATACCTTGATCGGGGTGGATATTCTCGTCATGCTCGCCTTGCTCGGCCTTGGTGCTGGGAGTGTAGATCGGGCCATCGGGGAAGGCTTCGCTCTCCTTCAGACCAGGAGCGACCTTGATTCCGTGCACGGTACCCGACTTCTTGTACTCATTCCAAGCGGATCCTGTGATGTAACCCCGGACGATGGCTTCAATGGGAAGGATTCTGAGCTTGCGCACTTGCATGCTTCTGTTCTGAAGCACTGGCCGAAGTGAAGGGGGAATCTGGGGCGGGAGGTCGAGCGTGATGAAATGCGTGCGCAGAGAGGGGATAGCATCGGTCAGGATCTTGAACCATGCTTTTGTGCATAATGTGAGAAGAACTCCCTTGTTCGGGATACCCTGAAGACACAACTGTTAGCAGATTCAATGTGGAGTACCATTGACACATCCAAGACGAAGAATCGTACATTCTCCATGATCACATCGTATGCGGAGATGCGATCAGTCGCAATGAAGAGAAGAGTCTTGTCGTCGACTTCGTACAGATCGCGGACTTTGCCCCGGGCAATCAGGGGCAGCACACCCTGGAGATCTGTGTTTGTAAGTGCCTCGGCCATGACTGTAATTGCACGAATGGAGAGTTGCAGTTAGTGACAATCTCAAAATGTGACTCAAGAGCAAAGTCATGTCCCGATAAACGATAAGTTTTTTGGCGGGGTATACGATCAATCAATTTATGCCTCAGGCACTACTAACTGGATGCCTTGCAAAATCCCTTTACAACGAAGCTGGATCTATTGAACCAGCAAAGCACATTCCATAGAAGTTGCTTTGAACATAAAACTGATCAAATCTTGTGTGTTCGATATCATTTGAACCCCGTGGTCCTCCAAGATAAAGCTCATTGTTTGAACTCAGACGCGGTGTGTTTGTATACAACGGACGCGCTGATGGTTTCATCGCGCAGCGAAGTTCCAGCATAGTCCGTCTATTATTGGACGAAACTCCTCTCTGGCAAAGGATGTCGACGTTGCAAAAGAGGAATTAGATAAGGGAAGAAGAACAAGGGCAGCAAGATGAGTCGCTATCTGACCCCCTCGAAGATCGCTCTTCTGTGTCTCATCTCCATTTACACCGATGGAGTCGTTCCCAACTCCTCCGCAATTCATGTTCTTTCCTTTCTCATGTCATGTCTCAGTCCTTTGGAATCAGATGCATCTTTATCTCTAAACAGAGGCGATAGCAACTATACTGTCGCCATTGATGACCTGGAGGACGCCCTTTCGTCCAAAGCTTCCTCGATCCCTGGCCGTTCGATATGGGATTTGTTTCTCAAGAAGATCTGGTCCATTGATTCTTGTGACGCTTTGGAAGTATTTTTCACTGATATCAGCGCTATTCTTGTCAAGACTCGAGAAGAACAGATCCGCGACAGGGATAATGGTCTGGCGCCCGAGACCGGTCGTATGCGCCTCTCGAGATGCTCACCACTCGGTGCGTTCGTGAGAAGAGCCCAGCTCGAGTTTACTAGGCTTCAGTTCCATGACTCTGTCAAGCTTTGGAAGGGCTTCGTGCATTACCGTCTCCCCACGTACCGTGTGTGGTCAAAGAAGAATCCATCCGCTGAACGGGACCCCGTGGACATCAATTTACTAGAGCTCAATTTGGACTCAACTAGTCACCTCGCTCAAGTGGCTTATGGAAACATCGAAATCCAAGAGGAGGATGGAACCTACGTCAGCACTAAGGATGTCGAACGACTGTTGGAGTTTCAGATTGGCGAGCTACAGAGTACACCGACTTTCCCTTGAACATGAATATTCATGATAGGCACTTGCTAACGGAGTGCAGGGCTAGGAGGAAGAGTCCCAGACGGCATGAAAGTGCAGCTCGAACGTATCATGGCGTCTGGCGTCACACTACCCAACCTGACTTACTACCTAAGGTGAAATTGAGTTCGCGCCCAGAAACCCGCCATCGCTGACGATCTGTAGATTCCTCGACGCATGGAGAGCCGGAGACTACCCCTCGTCCTTCGACAACCTTCACAGATATTTCGACTATACAATGCATAGCCGTGACCGGAGCTCATATCAATATGCGCTGCTCAACCTCGCGATCCTTCAGGCTGATTTCGGATGCTATGGAGAAGCTGTTTCTGCGATGCAAGAGGCTGTCTCGATTGCGCGAGAGTCCCATGATATGAACTGTCTAAATTTCTGTATGAGCTGGCTGTATCACTTTGGCAAAGCCTTCCCCGAGCAGATGAAAGACGTTCAGAATACGGGAATGCTCGGAAACGAGAAGGAAGGTCTTGCTTTCCTGAAGGCCAAAGCGAAGGAGACTGAGATGTGGAGTCTGCTGAGCACTACATTGCTGAGTGAAGCCAAACTCGAGCTGCAAAACGTGAGCGTTCCTGCTTCACCGTTGTTCTTGACTACAGTCCTGACAGTACAAGGGGGAGAGTCTTGCATCTACCATTGAAAACATCGTTCGGGCATCCCATCTCAATGTTACAAAAAATTTGGTGACATCGATGGGCCCACAGCTTCTACTACAGACTGCGCTCTATGCCAGAATTGGTACCAGACCTACGCATGTGGATTTTTCCGGGTCCAGGCTCTAACCTCTGCAGGTGTTACCCATCTATCGTGGTTGAGTAGCGAAATATTTCGCGAATGCTACGCAAACAAGTCGCCATTCGAGGACTATCTGAAGAGTACATTCCGAAGCTGTCAACTGGTATGCCAATTGTTCTCCAACTTTCTGATATCTGCCTTCTGACATTCTCTCCAAAGTTGGCTCAACAGGGTCGCTATGGCGGTATCTCTGCTCATATAAAACAGATTACACCAGAAAAGCTACGGTCTCTCAGAGCGAACCAACAATGGACATTCTTCTCTGGTATACTGCAACTAAGGCGGCATATCTGTCGGTATGTTCTCTCCTTGCTCATTGAAGATGTCGGTTTCTAACAGCGAGCTAGGGATGATACAGTAGCAGCAGACTACCTTCTCTCCCAGCTTCAAGCGATCCAGCTCCCTGACAACGACGCCTCTCTTCTCCTATCTTTCCTTTCAATCGAACACAGAATCCGACAAGGCGACTATGGCCGGGCCTTGGAAATCGCCGAGCAGACGGCTCAATCCATGCACCAAGATAACTTCGACATCCATTCTCAGGTGAAGCTGCTTTGCTTCAAAGCGCGCATCTTCGAAAAAACGGGCCATCCACAACGAGGCTTCTCTCTAGCGATGCGAGCCGCCAGTATCGCGCACCGCTCAAGGCTTTTTCCAGGTCTCTGGGAGGCAATCTGCGTGCTGGGCGGAGTCCTGCTGAGTCTACGAGAATTTGAAGCCGTGAATGAGATGATTGAGAGCATCATGCCTCAGGTCCTCGAGGCCGACGACTGTGATCTAGCTGCGCGGGCGTACTCGCTTCTCGTGGACGCAAATATGGGCATGGCTGGTAAGTTGTGGAGTCAAGGACAGGACACGCCCGCTAAAAAGGAACACATGAACCGTGCCCTTGGCTACCTCGACTGCGCCTACGACCAATATGAAGAAATCGAAGACGTCAAGGGACAATGTGAGATGATGGCCAAGAAAGCCACGGTGATGCACCTCACAGGTGACCTGGTCCTTGCGAATGACTACGCGGCTAAGTACCTGGATCTGCAGAAATCGAGTGAGAAGGGGATATAGCATGCATTGCCAGTATATAGTATCACATTTGCGTTATAACGAAGAGTTATGGGGAAATCGTGAGACTAGACAACTCCTTTCCTAGACCGGACTGAAATGCTGCGCGGCAAGAGCACGTCTGCGGATGAGGGTTATGGATAGAGCGCCGCAGAAAAACACACCGAGGCCTTTACCTATAGGAACGAAGGTCATTCTACTCGATTTCCGAGAAGCTTAGGACGAGACTGAGGAACTTGTGTGTAACACAAGGAAATCAATCAGCATTGTCTTGTAACTCCTAGTCATTTCACCCAAAAAGCCCCAGTGCACACTCTCACAACGACTTCCGCCCCGATTTTGTGCAGAAAATATACATGCTTTCAATTCCTCTCGCCGTGAAACCGAGATCGACCATTGGAAGCTGTTGTCCTTATTCACCATAAGGAATTTAGGTAGCCTTGTCCTTGTGGTGGTAGTTGACATTGTTGTTCCAGCTACATCACAGTCAGCAAATGAACCATGACCATGAAAGGAGAAAGAGCATAAATTCGAATATAGAACGAAATGGCGCTCCAAAACGGCTTATTAATGGATTGGAGACTTACAAGATGGTCTAGAGAAAACCACCGGTTAGCAAATGATTCAATCAAGAGATCTGATTAGATGTCACTAACCTTGTCCCCATCGCCGAAGGGGAAGTTCTTGACACGGATGTTCTGGTAGGGGTACTCGATACGCTCCTCAAGAGGAGGCATGTGCTCCCAGTGCTCCCAGTGCTCGTTCCAGAGGTTGTAGGCGTTAAGACCGCCGAGGATCAGGCAGGGGATGACGGCACTAGGCATTGGTGAGTAAAGAGTCGATGGGCTTGCGGAAAAAGACGTTAATTGCGTCAGGCAACACATACTAGATGGAGAGCTTGCGCCAAAGGTCTGGCAGACAATTGAGTAGTTAGTATCATGCATATTATGTCCGTATCATCATCCAAAAAAATTCCCCGGGTTCAATTGGAGTATACGAACCGCTGGTGGCAGCAGCGTGGTGCTTGACAGCAGCTCTCTCGCGGTTGAACTCGTTGTCGACCATCCAAGGAAGCTTGTTGTCGGTGCTGTTGAGGCGGCGCTGGAAAGCAGCGCGAGCAGGAGCGCTACGCAGCTGCTGAGCAGCGCGGAGGATGTTGCGTTGAGGGAACATGGTGCTGGGGGGGCAGTCGAACGGCTGTTGCGTCTTTCTTCTGCTTTGGCAGATAGTGGGATTATACGGACGTCGGGCGTTCCGGCTTAACGAAGCAAAGCCGGTTTAGCGTCCCCGTGATTCGTCTGCGGGCAGCGGCTGATGCCTTAGTCATCAATCAGGCCATCATCGCGTGATGTCACGGCGCCTTCACGTCACGTGCTATCCCGGGATCGTATAGCTGCAGCTACAGCTGTACGATGTACGGAGCACCACGAATTGATCTTATTGCCGGAGATGAAGTAAACCTGTCTGCTTTAGATATTCTCCGAGCTCTGGCTGACTGTGGTATGTACGCTTGGAACACACTTCACAGCGACCGCGATGGGATTTCGCATAACAACATGGAATGGTAAGCTTGATTGATATTGGAAACCAGTCCCGCTGCTGGATACTCAGGCTGAAGGTTGATCTGTCTAACAGTGAACGGGATACGGTATGCATTGTAGACAGTCTCTGTATTAAATTTTGTGGTGCTGAGATCTGGCAGGAATCCATTCTCGTATGAACCATGGAGAGGCAACCGAACCTTCGAGGTAGATACATCCAAGGTCCTTCTTTGTCTGAAAACAAGAGGCTCATGATAGAATAGTCAATGTTTGATATTCTCGAGGCAGATATCGTCGTTTTTCAGGAGACCAAGATTCAACGAAAAGATCTCCGCGATGACATGGTGCTAGTACCTGGCTGGGACTGCTACTTCAGTTTACCGAAAGCCAAGAAAGGTGCGCTCCGTATGGTATCAGCATGTTTTTCAGTTCTAACAACTTTCAGGATACTCCGGAGTTGTGATATACACTCGGAATGCGACATGCTGTCCCATCCGCGCAGAGGAGGGTCTTGCGGGAGTTCTCTGCCCGCCCAATTCGTCGGTGTCATTTCGAGATCTGCCTGAAGACCAACAAATAGGAGGCTACCCAACCATTGAACAACTGTCAGAGCTAGAAATTGATGCAGCTACTCTGGACTCGGAAGGTCGTTGCGTCGTTCTCGAGTTTCCTGCATTTGTTCTGCTTGGAATTTATTCACCAGCCAACCGCGACGAAACACGAGACAGTTTTCGCCATAGCTTTATTGACTTGATGGATGCTCGCATCCGGAATCTGGTTGCGATGGGCAAAAGAGTCTTTGTCACAGGGGACCTTAATATTGCGAAAGGGGAAATTGATGCAGCTCATGCTGCCGAGGCCATCAAGAAGGGAACAACAACAGAGGACCAGTTTATATCCACCCCAGCACGGCGCGTGTTCAATCAACTGCTTTCTGATGGCAGAGTTCTTGGCCAGCGCGATGAAGGGAGGGAAAGTCCTGTTTTATTTGATATTTGTAGGTCGTTTCATCCCGATCGGAAGGGAATGTACACTTGTTGGGAGCAAAGAATCAACGCTCGACCCGGCAATTATGGCGCGAGGATAGACTACGTCCTGTGTAGCCTGGATATGCAAGATTGGTTCTGCGATTCGAATATTCAAGAGGGCCTCATGGTAAGCTCCAAGGTTGCTATGGCTTAGTTGTAGATTGATTCTCCAGCTGACAATATGCAATTTGGAACAGGGATCCGATCATTGCCCGGTTTATGCGGTCTTTAAGGACGTCGTACGCCTCGGCGAAGAAGAGGTCAACATTCGTGACATAATGAACCCTCCTGGGATGTTTAAAGATGGCGAGCGTCAGCAGGAATACTCTACTAAATATCTTCTGCCTACGTCGGGACGCTTGATACCAGAATTCGACAAGCGGAGGAGCATCAAGGACATGTTCTCGCGTAAACCATCGGCCAACGTACAGACACCAACGGCGAACGTCCCGACGTTGAGACATTTTGCCTCTACTCAGGAAAGAGGAACACCAACCGCCATTTCGGAGGGTGCTGCCAGCATGGTAGCTGTCAGCCAGTCTGTAGCAGTTGCTGACAGCACTCAAACGATAGAAGGCGTTCGTAAGAGGTCTCAGAAAAATGAGACTGGTTCCCCTGTCTCAGTCAAGCGTTCGAAATCCGGTTCAGCCCAATCATCAACACCTTCCACTGCTGGGCAGAGGACTCTGAAAGGGTTCTTTAAACCTAAAAGTGATGCAGCCGGCCAAGTGACCATAGCCCGGGATTCTGCAACAGTGTCTACTGTACCAACGAAACAACCAGCCGCGTCCCCTACAAAATCTACCCCAGTTACGGGACCTACGGCATCGGAAGCAATCCGGACAGCTCCCGCTGGTGAAGCATCTCCGGGAGACCAGCCAAATTCTGCGACTCCTACAACTCCCGCTTCGTCCCAGAACGATGATACTGTTATCGATCCCATTGCCAGCAAGGAGGATTGGTCAAAGCTCTTCACTAAAAGGCCCGTTCCCAAGTGCGAAGGTCACCAGGAACCATGTATCAGTCTGACGACTAAGAAGCCCGGCATCAACTGCGGAAGATCGTTCTGGATCTGTTCGAGACCCCTTGGGCCCAGCGGAAACAAGGAAAAGGGGACGCAGTGGCGATGTCCTACATTTATATGGGCCAGCGATTGGAACCCTTCCGCTCCGTAGATTTTCTGTCCGGGGCAACTTTCTTTTTGTGATAGTGTAACGATACCCAGTTTCGTACTTAGAAGGCTAGGAATAGTATGAGATATTATGGTTTCAATGGTAAGACATTTCGTAAAGTGAGACTCGTCGAGGTATATCTGACTATAAACAAAAGTAACTATGGGATGAAAATGGTGGTTAGCGAGCGGAGAGAAGGACTTGGCCCGATTGAAGGATACTTATCATAACTCTCTCTCTAAGCAAACGCGTAGCAGTCGCTTTTAGTCAGGCATAGAAGCAAAGGTACCTCATGGCCCCTGAAGACTGCATGTTCCGGTGTCCATGGAAACGAGCATGCCGGAACCGGATATGACAGGTGCACGGCTCTCAAGCGGTTGCGGCATGCAAGGGCCTGCCAGGCTCCACGGACCACCATGCAGGATGTATTGGAATAATTAGACAGGCTGCAGAAGCTGTCGAGTAACCTTGAAGAGCAAGGGGGGCAGCGCTCGGGACGCAGACACGTTTAACTTACTCTCGACCTCGAGGTTTAGCTGGTCAACTGAGGACGGAGAAGAAGAGAGTGAACACTTGAGATAACACATATTGATCAAGCCCGTTCATTGTATTTGTCTGTCTGCTATGTCCTAGCTAAGTGCCTATCTAGAGGTCTGATATTTTCGGAGTAATTACACGGATTCATCTGATATCCCCCTGAAAACAATTCTCCGGAGTCGTCAGAGATCCTCCCATCGCCCAGGATAAAAGTGAAGAAAACAAACTATCCGCGCCGGTATGGTACAGTGTCAAAGGCAATGTTGCAACGAAGCCCTCAGCTAGAGGCGCGAATGTAGAAATTGTACACATGGTGCTTGCTCAAGTAACAACAACGGAAGGGGCAAAAAGACAAGCAGGGAAGAAGCGTATGTTCCAGTCGACCTTAGAAGCAATCAGTGATGAAGTCAGAGAATTCAAAGTTCTCTCCAACAGGACCCTCGGCCAGGCTGAGGTGCTGGTAGAGGGCACCCTTGTTGTAATCGTTCTGCATCTGCATGAGATCGAAACCATTTGGTTCAAACTGGAACTGCTGATCCTCCGGTATGCCGTTAGGACTCATGATGACATCCATACATCCATACCTGGAACGCCTTCGAAAGCATTACTAATTATAAACTCACTCACTGTTATTTCAGTGAGCGTGGCTGGAGTGGAGACTGGAGGCGTAACCTTCGTCGAAGCTGAGGCAACAAACATAGCAACAGATTTGGTGCTCTCGGGAAACTGACGCATGGAGCACGACGCTCTTACTGGAAAGGCTGGGAAGAGCGATATCGAAGGTCGCTATAATTCTCTGCTTGCATGTTTTTAAGCTCTTCTGCCAGGTTTGTGCATTCGCCTCGTCGTCCTTTCGTTCTGCTTCCCAGTGTCTTCCAGGTATCATTGCCAACCTCCTTCATGAGCCCTGAGCAGAATTCACAGATACAAGCTGCGGCTTTTTCCGGTAACTCCAACCACCTGAGGTATTTTCTGGAGAGACTGAATGCTGGTGCATCTCCAGCACAAGTGATATGGTGGGACTGGACACACTGACTTCATTCCGACAACAGCAACACCTCGAGTCCATCGCCTCCGGCATAACATTTGTATGTCTTCGCACGTAGAATATTGTAAATTATTATAGAGCATAATACTCCTCCAGAAGTACAAGATTAATAAGAATTATGTAGCGTAAGAAATAACAATGTGGAAGGTCTACTCAGTTGGAGAGGGCTAGAGAGGGAGGCGGGTGAATCGATTGTCGAGAGGTCTTAGTGAAGGATAGGACATTTCTTTGTTTACATCCTGCCACAAATTCAGCCTGCGACATTGTACCCAGCCTCAATTTTTATCGAGGACAAACACTGAAAGAGACTTAACCTTTCTCTTCCCCTTTCTTCTTCTTCTTCCCTTCCAAACCCTTTCCATCCCAACAACCTGTTGGATCTTCAAAGACTCCTTCTGCGTCTACACTTTCCTTTCGTCTGTTCATCTTCAGCTACTCATTCAAGAGATTCTACACAGTCTAATCTCGAGAGAAAGACGATCAGTCTTCTGTTCGAAATGGACGCCGCAATTTCTCCCCTCGAGCGTGCTTTCAACACCTTTTTGATGACCATGCCAGCCGAGCAGCTGGAGGAGCTTCTGCAGTACCTCCAAGACACTAAAGCTCAGGAAAACAATGCCCTGCAGCTTGCAGATGCAACTCCTGCCGCTGCTGCAAACTACGCTTTGGACAATCATCATGGTGCTGCCGTTCCTGTTGCCGCAACTCCTCGTCCTCTGGTTTCCCGTGCCAAACGCACCCGGGAAGGAAAGAAAAGACCTCTTAACAGCTTCATCGCTTTCAGAAGTGAGTCCAACTTTACCATCAAGTATAGATACACAGACTAAGAAAGAACAGGCTTCTACTCGGTCATTTTTCCGGACCTCACCCAAAAGGCCAAGTCGGGCATTCTTCGCTTCTTGTGGCAGAATGACCCTTTCAAGGCCAAATGGGCAATCCTCGCGAAGGCGTACTCCATCATCCGCGATGACCATGGAACTGAGGGTTCTTTGGATCGGTTTCTGGAGCTTACTACCAAGTTCATCGGCATCATTGAACCCACTCGCTACCTCGACGCGATGGGCTGGCAGTTGAACTTCGATGACCAGGGGCAATACACTATGGCTAAGGTCAAAATCATAACTATCCCTGAAGCCGATGTTGCTACCAATTACTCGGTTGACGATGTCGTGAAACACTGCTACGAGACAGGCTATGTGTCTGAGAAACCACGCAAGCACACCGCAGGTAACCGCAACAACACTTCCACCATGGCCTTTGCTGCTCAGCCAACTTTCGTTGTCAAAGCGGAGAACGGCATTCAGATCACCGGCGACGATGCTACTGTGACTGACGATGCCTTCGCAACACCTGAAATGGAGACTCCACCTCCCGAAGAGACAAACGCCACTCAAACCCCTGATCCCATCGAAGCAGAACCAGTGGTCGACGACTACGCCTTGGACTTTGTGAATGTACCTGGCATGCCTGATGGTCAGCAGCTCGAACTGGCACTCTTCCAAGGCAATGACTTCGATCTCGACAACATGGAACACCCATTTCTCAACGAGATCAACGCCTTGCCCCTTTTCGATCCAGCAATCATAAATCCCATGATGATGGACTATGATCCGTTGGTCGAGCCTCCTTTCGGTGTCTTTGACATTGATCAATACATCAACGTCTGACCATGCACTGTGGTTGCGCCACTTCCCTCTTGAGTGTCTCGAGTCTACTTCTGCAGATCATCTCCGCGCAGAAGGGGTGCTCAACGATGTCTCAAGCTCTTTCCCATGTACACTATCTGATCTTGTTTCCGAATGTACTCTATTCATTTTCCATCGGCATTTCGAAGCAAATCGCGGTTACGAAGCGAGCGTGGTTCTTCTTTGTGACGACATCAGCTTTGAGATGCATAACGACTTTCAATGAATTGGGGCTTTCATGATTCTACATGAAACATCAAGTGGCCTAGCTTATGGATGTCTGGTGCAGTTTCCGTTTTTTTATCTGATTTCGAAGGGCTCCGCAGGGCTTGCGGTTTACAACGGTGTCATGGTCTTTATTCCTTTTCTTGTTTCCTTGAGCACAAATACACTTCTCATCGAAGTTTTTCTTATCGGTGGCTCAATCAATTAGCATAGCTTAGTTAGTTCAAAACATAAAAAAGAATAAGGATAATCGTTTCAAGATACTTTATCGCTCTTGTAAGCAGGATAGATCGCTCTCTTCAAGTCACTTTGAATTTCTATCGATCCACGATGTGACCTTCCTCCTGGTATAAGCTCTGCAGAATGATAGAGGACGGGCTCGCTTCTATTTCGGAGTGAGGTGATGATCCAGAGTACAGTCTTTTATCAGAGGCTAAATTTTTGTCTCTGTTACTTGGGATGAACACATGATCAAGGTCACAGTTCCGGCGCCGACAAGCTGCCTGGCTGAGATCGATCCGAAGAGCGCTGGGCTATCGCAGATCACTCTTCTGTCAATGTTACAAAGACTTTAAAATTACCCTTCCTCCGATATGGATCATTCATTCTATCACCTTACACTTTCCAAGCTTGGTCCAATTTAACAACATGACCTTCTTGATTTAGTAAGTGCATCACTTCAGACAGAAAGCCCCAAAGGACAATCACGAAAGGTACAGCCCACTGGCCGCTGGCCGTCCTTGCCACCACATGTCCGGCTATGGGTAAAGCACGTCTGTTGACAACTAAACACAGTTACTACCCCTTCGTGGCCAATACCATGATACCTAATGGCCACCACGAGCCAGGAATCAACATGCTTCACAACATCGACGCAATGACTCAAGCAAAAACCGAGTCGAGAACAGTGTACGCCACCAACATTACCCTCTCACAGTTCTTATCACCCGTATCACACTCTAACCACGCAAAACACACCAGGCCAACCAATCAAGTCTCTTGCCCAAACCAGAAGCAAGAAGCAAGAAAACAGCCCAGCACAAGACGGCCTCTCGGTCCATCCAACCGGCCCCCCGGTTCTCTCCATCTCCGACACTTCCAGCCCAACCGACGGACCCAGAACACCAGTGTACAGTGGCTCAAGATAGTCTAAAAGAGCCAGTCAGTATTCGCCGGCCCCCAGATCGCCGGAATAGGAAACGCAGGGTCCAGACATGCTCAGTTGCTGACCGTCACACTAGACTACTGCAGGGATACAACAAGAACCAACAGCCAAAGCCAGAGCCAGAGCGAGAACAATCTGCGCCCGAGTCCTCCGAGCCTACGTTCCTACAGACCGTTCTCGTCGACGTCACTGGGAGCGGGGGAGGGGTTCCCTTGTTCCCCGAACTCCTACACGCATGCATGCCATGAACAAAGAACTCGCAATTAGCCCTAAACTCCTGGCGTCATGATAAGATTTACGGTGGGCCCGCGCCAAGACGACCCGGCACCTGTCACCAAGGAACGTGAGTGCCAGATCGAATGAGAATGCGGCGGCGAATGAGAGGACAAAGAAACCGATGGGGGCGCAAGGAGGTCTGTGTGGAGTGCCGCCAGGACAAAGTGTAGGATCGTGGACTGTGGCGTGTGATCGAAGCACTCCATGGACGCAAGGGCTGTCACCTGGCTGTCATTCGACCGCTCAAGATTGCGGGTACATGAAGATCATCTGCAACTGGAATTTTTGGAGTCTTGGCCGAAGCTCGGATACATCAATTGACTTTGATTTTGGCTTTTTGTCGGACAAAGGATGAAAGTATGTGTATCTTTCGCGGTGTACTTGTAGCTGCGGAGGGTCTAGCCTGTATGTACTCCGTACAATGCAAAAGCTCGTTTAATGTGCGAAGCACCGATACACATATAACACAAAATATATTGCTCCCTAGTCTTGGTATATTGAAAATATGAAGAAGAGATCGCACAACGAAAGGAATTTGGTCAGACTTGAGGAAAGGAACACAGAGCGATCGGGGGATTAGAGACACAAGAGAGAGGAAGGGAAAGAAGGATATGACGGAACTTGTCCATCTGAAGATATCAAGAGCCATGCAAGCAATAGAATACAACTACATTGCCACCATGACTTTACCACCCAAGGTTGTTTCTACCACGAGCACCACGTGGACGGAAGGCGATCCCGCAAAACCCAAGGATATAGACGCCTTGTGGACTACTAACTCTCACCAATGGTATCCAGCGAATGAACCTTAATCCTCCTGGTAAGAAATCTTGCGCATCTCTCCAAGGCGTTGACGTGCCCGGGCCAGACTGTTCTCGAGCTGAAGGATTTCGACCTATACGCGAGAAAACAACCAGTCAGCATCTTTGAAAGACACACGTGCGAAAAGCAATGTGACAAGTTGGAAAAAAGACAAGCATACCTGTTGCTCCATTTCTCGCACCTTGAACTCGTGCGAGCTGAGCTTCGCGTAGTCGACGGTCTCCCCTTCATCCCGATTGCGTTCGGAAATGATGTCTTGCACTTGTCGCACCAGAGCGCGGCAAGCGGCACCGACCGCCTTGCTAGCGGCCTCGAGGCGATCCTGCGTCTTGCTCATGAAAGTGGCCTTGACTCGGCTAGCAGCCACCAGCTGAGCGGTGCTGGCGGCCACATCGTTACTGGCCACGATCAACTGCTCAGGAGAGTTGCGACCGGAGATAACACCGTCTGCAGTCTCAATCAGAGTATTGGTCGAGGTAGCAACAGCCTTGGCGGCCGAGATCAGACCCTCCGTCCACCGGTTGTTCTTCTTGTAAAAAGCCGTTCTCGACGAGCTGCCGCGGCCCTCACGTACAATTTCCTGTTGCGATGCCGTCGCAGCCTTGATCAGTTCTGCAATCGCGTTGGTAACGGCAATAGCAGCCTCCAAGATCACATCGTTGATGCGAAGCTCGTATGTCGAATAGCCTTCGCGAGGCTTCGTCTTAAGCTTGGCCAAACGTGCTGCTGCTGCCTCGATAGCATCGGCAGCCTTGCTGAGCTCTTTGTCCACCAGATCGCCCAGATCGCCGCTGGTACTAATCTTGGCGCTTTTGGGAGCAAACGCATCGACCAGTTTCGACAACGACTGCAGGTCTTTCTGGACCTCCAAGTTGTTATTGATCACAACGTCGGTCTTCTGCAAAGCCTCTAGACCCTCAAGACGGAAGGACTGCAGTCCGCGGAAGAAGCGCACGGTCGCCTGGGCGGACTTCCGCGCGGCATTGAGCAGCTGATCGGCGCTCTTGTCATCGTTGGCGAAACGAGTAAGACCCTTAGTGTTGCTCAACACATCAGCAATGGAACCAGAGAAGATAGACACAGTGCGGATAATCTCAGCGTGGGGACTGTTGGGGCCGTCGGCGATGAAGTTGTTGAAAGCGGTCGAGAACTCGGTTGCGGACGCAGAGGCCTTCTCGATCTGAGAGAGTACGTAGGGAGGAGAAGCGTTCTGGTTACCAGCCTGCATGGTGGAGTCCAGTTCGTACAAGGCATCATCAACACGCTGCACACCGGTTTGGAGGACCGAATCGATAATGTCATTGATCTTGGTCACAGTGCCTTGCAGGACGGTGTCAATTTGAGAGTCCAATGCGTGGTCGACGTCACCCTGGCTCTGTATTGTTCTCTGGCATCAGTCACAGTTCACAAAATAGCAATGTATCCAGTAGAGAACACAAGAAATGCAGAAGTACCAGTTTTAGCTCCTCAAGCTCCATGAGCGCCTGTTCCATCCCCGACTTGTAAACCTCGATCTCTTCATCCTTCTCGCGGAGCGCAAGTTCATGGTCTCCTTGACGATCCATGTTCCGAGATGAAAATTCTTCCAAGGCGCGCGTTTTGTTCTATGCAATTGAGTCAGCCGAGTTATGAGATAGGAAATTTCCAAAGTCATGAAACTCACTCTGAGTGCCTCCTCGAGGTCCGCCATCTCACGGTTGTACTTCGACAACAAAGTCGAGATCTCAGTGCCCTTTGAGCGCTCGGCATTCTCAGCACGTTCAATAGCAAGCCGAAGCTCGCGCTTGAGCTTCTCCAGCTCCTCCTTATTGGTCCCCGTCAAGCGGTCCCTGTCATGTAGAGCACGATCCCTCTCCCTGATCATATCAGCCAGTTCAAGGTTCTTCGTCTTCAGCTCCCGCTCAAGCTTTTCGCGCCGCTCAATCGCCTCATGGGCTGACGCTGCCTTGAGTTTGAGGCTCTTGGTCGTCTGCAGAAGGTCCAGATGCTCCTGTCGAAGCTGGGAGTAGAGCTTAGCCAGAGCCTCGTACTTGGACCGCCAAGTATTGACTTGCTCCTGCAAAGCGCGAATCTGTTCGTCTTTTGAGGCGTTTTGCATGTTCAAGTTCGTGGTCAGCTGCGCCATCTGCTCCTCCAAATCCTTCACGCGGCGATCATATTGCTGCAGCATCAGCTGGTCACGCTCGTACTGCGCCCGGGCATTCAAGTTTTCCCGTTCAAGCTCAGCCAATCGACCCTGAGTCTGGGTCTGATACTGCTCACGCAAGAGTTGTTCCTGAGCCAGTCGCTGCTGCTCTGCCTGCAGACGCTGCTGTTCCTCAAAGTCACGTTGAGATTGCTGCTGCGCAAGAAGCTGCTGGCGCTGCTGATCTTCCCACTGTTGCTGAAGGCGTCGCTGCTCCGCTTCGAACTCCTCCTGTTGACGCTTCGCCTCGTTGGTCCAGAAGTCGTTGATGGGCTCCGGTTCAGCAGCCACTGGCTTTGGCGGCGGAGAAGGCTGTTTCTCAACCTCCTTCGTCGGCCGTTTCGGTAGAGCCGGACGCTCCTCATCTTCGCCCAACAAGCTCGGGGGATCTTGAGGCAACTTGGGGACAGTGATCAGACTCGTGAGATAACGCAGGTTGGAACATTCATAGTAGAATCGGACTAGCCGATAGTGCTGAGCGTCGTATCGACCACGAAGTGGCTCGAGTGCCTCGTTATCTCCCGTAGCTACGAGTAAAAAAGCAGGTCAGTATTCAAAAGGCATCGTGCACCGAGGACCAGAGGATCCTTACTAGTATGCATAGCCCTTAGCATGCTGGTGATAAACTTGTAAATGCCATAGCTTTCCTGCACAAGAGGAACCAATGCGGAGATTCTACACTCGTTATTGGTTCCCGACTGGAAGTGGGAGAAGATAAGCTTCTGGAACGTGTCAATCTGATCCTGTAGAGTCATGAGATCGGTAATGGTCTCGTATCTGGAACAGTCGTCAGTGGGGGTCATCGCCGGTAGACGCTGAAGGGCATAGCTACCCTTCATTCGGATCATTGATCGTCTTCAAACTGATGTACTCCTCGTATTCAAACAGCCCTTGACGGAAAAGGTCAGTATTCTTATAATAAGCAAGCCTCCTGCCTCCCTTACCGTTGAACTCCGGATGATTCCGATGAAACGCCAACTTCGACTCGAGGAAGAAGACATATTCACGAATAAGTGGGCCGTATCCTAATGACGCACACACACACACACAAATTAACCAAGTGCTCTCCTGAAGCGGAACCGTACCTGCCGCATACCTCTAATCCCATCCCCTCCAACACCCCTCATCAAGCTATCAATCCAATTGACATGCTGTTGCGCTTCCCTCACAACGACCGGGTGACCTTCTTGTAGAACTTTGTGTATCGTAATCAAGGCCTTGAATGTCTGGACTTCATCGGCAAGCACAGGTTGACTACACGGAACCGGAGCGCAACAAAGTCAGTCATCGTATCCGCAACATAGCCACGCATTTTTAAGCCATCACGCACACTTTCATGCCAGCCCAGAAGGCGGCAGATGACTTGTGGTCCCACGTATAGACGATACAGCTGCGGACATGTTTCCCTGGCGAACAAAGATCAGTGGCGAGCTCATATCAGGGGAAGCCGAGGGCGATGCGCGAAAGCATCCCAGCGGGTGATCTGCATACGTTTCGGGGCGGTTTCCTCTGCCAATTGCGAATTTCAGATCAGTCATACGAAACATTGGAAGAGTAAGCATGCGGTATACTCTCGGGCACAACATACCGATACTTGTGGCTTTCCGAATATTGATCGCGAGATCAGCCTCCGTGCTACATGGGATGTATTAGCCGATCCGTTTCTTTATCTCCGCTAGCTCGATTCGCAAGACAAATCGGACAAGCTACTCACCGACTCATCTTGAAGGCGTGCGATTTCACGATTTCGCGGGGATCAGGGGAGCAGAAGACGATCGTAGATGCGGCGGGAGCCGGTGGGCCCGTGACAGCGAGTGTGGATGACAAGCAACACTTGCGATAACTAGGAAAGGCAGAACACTTGAGGAGCAAGAAAAAAGAATGGTAAAAGCCCAAGGAAAAAAAGAGAGATATAGAAAATGACTGTGAGGGGGTAGCGATCGAGATGGCAGTGGCAGAGTTCAATGACGTTTTGGGCGTCTATCGGGAAAGCTGGCGCCTGCAGTTCGGCCATCGCAAGTCTTGGCAACGCGTCGTCCTCCTCCTCCTGATAAAGTATCTTCTTACGTAGAGCATGAAGTCCAAGATGATGCTTAAATACCTGAAACTTTTGTCTAGCGATAGATCTGAATGCGAATCAATCCGAGGATCCAGGTGACCGCTGTAAGCTCGATGTACTCTCTCACTACTTCGAGAGTGTTGGACTACCAACTTCGGCTCCCACTTTAATACAGTGCTAGTACTCCGTAGAATGAGCTGGCAATAGGTTCATCTATCCAATGATGAGAACAATACAAAAGGACTACATTATACTGTGGCTAGTCCTCCAATAAACCCATCTGCACCAAGAACGCCGGCTTGCTCACAAGCATACAGTGGCTCTGCGCCGCAGAACCGTCCAGATGAAACATGTATAAGTGATATCGAGACTGGAGGTTCCTTCCCTTCGTCGGGTTTCTCAACCGAACTGATACAATTCTTACTAAGGTACGATTCCATCTGTTGCCGATAATATTTCTATGCCGTGCCTTGTGATATCGGGCATTCCTTGAGCAATGGAGTCGTGCTCCCGCGATTTTTGCTCCGCATCATCCTCCCAGGGACGGCTTGCAACCACATCGTTCGATTTGGAACGGGAGAGATCCCGAGTATTTTCCTGTATCGCACTCGGCTGTATGATATCTATGTCAGAAGCGGAATCAGGCGCCGGGCTATTGGGCGTCGAGTCGTACGGCGCCTCAACCACGAGCAATTCGTCGGGGCTGCTTTCGTCACCCTCCGGTCTCGTAAGAGGCTTCCGTTTTGGCAAGGGTGGCTTTGGGACAGGCCTCTTCGCGTCATCTTTGGAACGCTCGGGGACTGGCGGTGGTACAGGCTTCCGTCGGGGAATAGGGTTACTCTTGATGCCGAACTTATCGGGGCGCGGTAATGGGGTGCCTGGAGGAGGAAGAGGATGACCACGTCCGATCGGCTCGTCGGGAGTGCCTGCAGGCCGAGAGGGTTCCTGGCCATTGGAATCTCCCTTTCCAAACACACTCCAGCTCCATTTCTTTGCTGCGGCGGTCGCTGTACCCAGCGAGATTGAGATTTTTGGCTTCTCTTCGGGAACAGTCGAAGATGTGGCTGATCTGGTCATGGTCTCTAGAGTTTCCAACGTGCTTCGTCTGCGCGATCTCTCGTTATTGATGGACGTCTTGGAACTACCATTACCACTTCGGAGACTGGTTGACGATTCACTGGCCAAGTGAGCAGATGTAGGGCGCGCTGGGGAGCGGCTGGCGAGCTCGCCAATACTCTCAATAGACTCCGTAAATGATGACCCTCGACTGGGGGTTAGCTTTTCTGGGCTCATGTGGCTGATTGTGGGCGGCGATCCGTTCGGCGTCTTATTCGGCGAGCTAGGAGGCGAACGGCTGGAAATCTCAATCATGGCACTGGCAGCACTGCTCTTCTCTTCGCCCTTGAAATCACTCGTAACTTTTTCGATCTTGATATTGTCAGCGGTGACGACAGGATCGGCAACATTAGAAAAAGTTTGAGATCGAATAGCGCGCGGCAGAGATGGACCGCTTGCTTTGTCAACGGCAGATGATATGCTCGTTTCGGAGTCTGTTGTGACCGACTTGGAGCTTTTGCGGGATTTCAGCGATCCGGAAGTGGTTTCCGAAAGCACCGGCATGCTCATTGTGCGATCGTCCTTCGCCTTCAGAGCCTCGATTGATTCCTTTAGAGTCGGAGTCTGTGGCTGACTGATTGACTCGTCAGGAATCTCGGCCTTTGAACCTTGTCCTGGGATCTCGCGTTGCCAGATGCCGCCACGGTAAGGCTGCGAAGCAGTGTCCAGGAAGGGAATATCGTCCCAGTAGGGCTGAACAACACTCTCCGCGACAACTTCGCGAATTCTACTCTCGATAGTTCGCAAAATGATGCCGTAAGTGATCTGCTTCGAGCTGACAATCGGTTCGATGTCCATAAGCATGTTTGGCATTGTTTCGAAAGAAACCCACACTCTGTTACTGGGCGGAGGTTTGAACCGAATCAACATATGGCCTTCTAGCTTCTTGAGAACTACAGCGAGCACAATGTCAACTTCTCGTGCCTTGAAACGAGGGCCCAAGTCAATGCGAACAGTGGCCGAGATCTCCAGGCGAAAGTTGCCGGTATATTGGATATCAGTCTCCACGCAGCAGTTTCCATCGACCGTCAGGTCCTTGAGCCTTGGGTTGGTGATAAAAGGGGCGCCTTCACCCATGTCAATTCGCTGCAAACAGATTTTGCTGATGAAGTTCGGCTTGTTGACCCGGGAGATCTTCTTCGTGATCTTCTGCCGAATGAACTCTTCCATCTCCGGTGTCTTGTATAAAGCCAAGAACAGTCTGCCGAGTACAGCATTGATCCATCGCGTCTGCAGCTGCTCCTCGGAAGAATGCAGGCGTTGGACTAGGGTGACAATATGCTTGACGTCAAACTGCTGGTGCTTGGGCGGACAATTTGGAAAGTCGCCCATTCTGGTCTGGTTTTGGAGCATAGCGAAGTAAAAGTCCTCCTTTTCTGATAAGTTATCGGAAAAGAGGAAGAACGGAGGGGTCGGCCCTCCCAGGTCACCAAGAGAGTCCAAACGCCTCGAAAGACAAATGGCATTCCTTTTCAGCCACAATTCGCCCTCCACGATTTCTCCTTCACCACCGTGAATGCTCACATCATGGTGGGCGAGCGAAATGACATATCGGACTTCCACCTGGTTGGCATCGTCATAGAGCATCAAATGGCCATGTCTGTCCGGTGATGTGGTTAGCATTGGGGAATGCAAAAGCGATGGCACTGATCGACGCATACCGCAGAACAATGTAAAACACATTCCGGGCCCTTTTCCCGTTCTTCCCAGTGTTTTTCGCAGGCTCAATCGTCGGCGTTTGCTTCCTGTCAAACAGACTCCGGTACATAGTTTGGTAGACGCTGGGGCTCTCGGCGGCGATCACCTCACCCGCCGGGGTGGTTCTCTCGGGAGGCTTGCCATTGACTCCACCAGGGACATACTCGCGACAGACAGCAAAATATCCGGCAGCAACATCGGACTCGTGAGTCCGATGGAACCTTTCTGCTAGCTCATCTGTGCCAGATTTCAGACTGAACTGATCATCGGTCGGTCGCTGGATGCTATCGGGAGATGGTTCGTCTGGGTGATTGGAGGGCGGGGAAGCGCGCGGAAGCGTAAGATACGCATGAAGAAGAACCAGCGACAGGACCAGCGGGATGAAGGTGAGTCCGCCGATTAAGTATGCGAAAAGAAAACTACCGAACGAACCCATCGGGACCAAGTCAATCAAAGATGCAGCAGAAAAGGCTCCATCGTCGTCGGTATCACTGTTGTGACCATGTGAGGGGAGTAGAGCCAACGGCCAGATAGCAGAAAGAGCACACTATTTTCGCAGCAGGTGATACAGGATGGGAAGGAGAGAGGAAAGGAATGAGGAACTCAGGGGGTAGATAGAGATCAAAGAAGAAGAAGAAGAAGAAAAAGGATATCAGGGACGAGAGCAGGATAGGACCAGGCACACTCGCGACCAATACAACAATGTATCGCTGTATCTCTGTCTCACGTGGAACCGACAGTCGAGCTAGGTACTTAGGTAGTTAGGTACGGAGTAGATTCAAGAGTAATGGACGACACCACCGACGGTATCACGCCAGGATGATTGATATCTACTCCCTGCTCGGTCTTCAACCCCTAGTTCATGTGTATATGGTATGCAAGTGAATGTAGTGAAATTAGGTACTCCTCGATTCTTCTCCCGTACTCCGTACCTTCCGCTTGAGACGGGATCCCTAGGCAGGTATCGACCTATGACGGCACCTGACGATACTTGTCCCAACTGGGTTTAGTGTGGCTTGCGGGCCCTATGACTATGTATGAGGAACTCCAGAAATCATCATCAGTAGTCAGCTGGATCATCATTTCTCCGAACGATCGTCTGATGGAACATTAATTGAGATCCATCCAATGAGTATTAGAAGCCTGAGAGCATCAACCTGAAACCATTTTGAAGCAGCTGTTGAAACGGAGGCGAGTAGACTTATCATTTAAGGATGAGCAACTTATTGGCATGCTGTCTATCTATCTATCTATCTATCCATCTATCTATCTATCCAATACTACGAATTTTTGTGAAGTACCTCCCATATGCTACGGAGCACGGAGCACGGAGCACTGGGGCTATCGCCGAATGCCCTCAGGATGTGGTCAGGATGACCTACTTAGGTAGTCACTCAAGGTCAGATATCTAGCCCTCGATCATCGTAGCATCATCGCATGTTATAAATCTACTTGTCTTACTCTTAATCGGAATGAAATCAGAAGAATAATATACAGCATTTGATAATCTAACAAAAGCAAGATGTCTATGTTCCCACAAGAATCACATGAAGAAACATTGGATTCATTGGCAATCACACTTTATGTCTTCATGGCTCCGTCGTCGTATGTATGTAGCCTTTCTTTTCGCCGTCAACCAGATGCGGAAACAGAAGGGAAGGCGTAAATTGGTAAGAGGGGACAGAAAGACGCAAATTCTAGCAATCATAGGAGAAGGTTAATAATACATAGGTAGTGGAAGGATAATGTCACAGTCGGTCGTCCTTCGCGAGTGATGGCTGTACACCTTGGATCAATCTGTGGTTGGATGTAGGAGAGTGGATGAGATTGGGGGAATCTGTAGACCACTTAGTCCTAAGCTCCAGCTAATATACCGTCCTCCTGACGGACTTCTGACCCAATCTTTTGAGCAATTCACTTCCTCCGATTCATGGTTTTCTCGCACATCTGAACCAGACCACTCTTCGCTTCGCTGTCAGGGAAATCGCTGATGGCAGCAACGGCCTTGTCGGCGTATTCTTGGGCCAGAAGGCGGGTTTGTTCGACACCATCGCTCTTGTACACAATTTCACGGGCCTGGCAAGTGACTGTCAGCTTCTGATCATATCACATTGTGCGAGACGAAACATTTTCCAATGTTAGAGATCCCCACTCACTCTTTGTACGTCTCCTTCCCGGCTAAACTTGCGGCCCACCAGAGGACCCAGTTCAGGGTTTTGTTTCCAAGCGAAAAGCAGCGGAGCAGTGGCAAGTCCCAGTTCCAGATCTGCGCCAGCAGGCTTGCCCAACTCGACCCCGCTCACTGTATAATCCAGCAGATCATCCACCAGCTGAAATGCCAGGCCCAGATTGCGTCCATAGGAATAAGCAGCTTCAACCACCTCGGGCGTACTACCGCCAAGCAAAGCAGCTGCGCGGCACGATTTGCTGATCAGACTGGCAGTCTTCAGGTAGGTCTTCTGCAAGTAGTACGAGATAGTTTCGTCGGTGAAAACGGGATGTTTCTCGTCCGCGACAGTGTTCTTCAACTGCATGAACTCGCCCTCAACCAGGTTGGCAATCACAGTGGCAAGGAGCTCGGTGACTTCGGGGTCCCTCAAGCGCGCCAGAGCAACGGAGGCTCGGCCTAGCAGGAAATCTCCGGCCAGAACAGCCATTTTGTTTCCAAATTGAAGGTTCGCAGAGTTGGACGACCGGCGGGTGACGGCATTATCTATCACGTCGTCGTGGAGAAGCGATGCAGTGTGGATTAATTCGGTAATTTCAGCGAGTCGTCGCTGGGATGGCAGGATGTTCTCGTCGCCCGCAAAGTCGTATTGGGCCTCGGCTGACGTTGAAACAAGAGGGTTTGTATCCGGGTTCGTGTCGGCGAGTATAGAGGGTGAGGAAATGGGATCATCGACCGAAATTGGGGCCACATCGTTCGAACGACTCTTCCGCGGAGTCAAGGCAGTCGCTTGAGACATGAGCAGCACCAAAAGGGGCCGCATGTGTTTACCCTCGCTCCGGGTATAGTATTTGGCCACTTTATCGAGAGTAGGATGCCCCGAGCCGAGCAATTGACGGATATTTTTCGTTAGGAACTTGAGCTCTTTTCCTACAATCCTCAATGGATCCACCGAGATCCCCGGAGGAGCCTTTGGTAGACCTTTGAAGATGGTCTGGGCTGCAGAAACGGCAGCACCGAAGGGAGAGACATCTTTCCGCCGGGTCGGGTGATACTTTCGAATGGGAGTCTGGATTTGATTGGAAAGAAGGTCATCGCGGAGGCATTGCCAGCATATCGAGGTGGAAGGTGTTATTCGAGATGAGAGCACAAGGCCAGAGGCCGAAACCGTTCGAGCTCTCATGCTCAGGCGAGAGTAACTATGATTAGCTTCAGACAAGTCGCAATCTAAGAGGAGAAATAAGCTAACTCCGTGACAATAAAGTACAAGAGATGTTGAGAGACCTCACGAGTCAAGGCGATGTGTGCCTTTCTCTTTGCGGAGTGCATAAAGTTTCCGCAGTTATCAGAAAACGACTGAAGATTTCGAGCTCACGGAGCTGCGCTCGGGCCGGGACGGGAGACGACAGCTTCCAAGGCCACATCGAGGACACGGCGTCATCACATAAATCACTACGCTCGGACCGTTTCGAGGTCGTGTGAAAAGACATTGGACTAGTACGCCAAGTTTTTTTTAAATGAGAAAGGCAGCTCGGAAAGATAGGTACTTCTACAAGAAACGCGGTGAGAATTTTCTTGTCTAAGATGTAGATGGAAATTACAGAGAGATCCTTTAAGACTCCCACCAAGGTAAGATGACCAGCTGAACGGACGACATCTACAAGACAAAATCCGTCCTGATAACTGTGAAACGAAATAAATCTGTGAATACAGGAAATATGGAGAATCGCACTCGCAAGTTTTGACTCAGCAGATTTCCCCCTCATACACACCTGGGCAGTGGAAATGGCGTAGCATGACTCGGAAACTGCAAAGCCCAGCCTGTGAACCATTTTGAATTGGCAGAGGCAGAGCTAAGCAGAGTCGCGTAGGCGGGTCTTTTGGGTCACTAGATGGCGTCAAAATCACCGCCAGCGTCTTCGTCATCCATGTCCCCGTCCTGAATCTCCTTGGCGAGCTCTCGTTCCCGTTCCCGAGCCTCCTGTGCACTCTTGAGCTCGAGGCGATGCTGATTCATGGGAAATCTCATAGCCTACATAGAAGGAGAGGCAGACGTTAGCGATGAATTCAAAAGACCGTCCGGGAGAAAAAAAAAAAATTAGTTGAAAACACTTGAAAGCCTACCTTGACGCTCTCATCATGCAGAGCCAAGCAAGCCCGAATCCGTTCGTGGAACACCTCTCCAGGCTCGCGAGTGGCATAGATATCGCCGACTTCCTTGCTCTTCATGTATCCGTGCTCATGATCCAAGGTGGCCTCAATCACACCGTCGCGGATCGCCTTGGCCACGATATATTCCGCCGACTCCTCACTGTCCAAGCCCAAACGCAGGCAAATGTCCCGAAGCGAGATGCGAGAGTAGGACAACGACATCATCCGGATACCAGTTTTGATGACATTTTGCCTCAAACGTAGGATCAGGGTGTAGGTACCATCTTTCCGGAACGTTGCACTGTGCGTATTTACGATGTTCAAGAAACCATCCAAATCTCCAACGCTCACGGCTTGAACAAGTAAGAAGTAAGGGTGCAAAGCGCGCTCAAGTGCAGGCTGGCGGAAGATTGCACGGTCGGGAATATCGCCCATCAATAGCTCAACAACTACAAGCAGCTTGTGAGAAGCCTGATAGAAACCACGAGCACTGTGACTCGAAGGAGACTTGCGAGTAGCACCAATCAGGTGCCCGTGAGCATCCGTGTACTGTAACTGAATCGCACGAATACGGCCCAGATAATACAGGTACCGAGCAATCTGATTGTTCGATGCAGAAGGCGGAAAGCGGTTGTGAGAGATGAGCAAGTCAGCCTGCGAGATATGAGACGTAGACAAGTAATTCCGCAGAAGAAGGGTCATCACGGTAGCCTGAGTATCGACGTCTTTCCGGAGAACGGCTGTCCTAAGAGCAGCGAGCAAGGGCTGGCGGATGGAGGTAACCGCCGCAGCAGGAGATGGGGGAAGGGGAGCAACCTGCTCGAAGAAGAGGGAGTAGTAAAAGTACACGCGAGCAGCAAGAGAGTCTAGCGTGCGACGATTGAGTGTCCGCAGACGCTCAATCAAAGCAGTCGAGAACTTCGCACCCCTTTGAATGTCCTTCTTGTCGTAGAGGTGAATCTGAACCAGGATGGATAGATAGGTATCAACCTCTGGCAGTATCTCTTTGGGAGCAGACTTGTTCTTCTCCGAATCGACCTCCATCTTCGAACTCGCAAGGGCGCTTTCGTAAGCGCCAGATTGATCAATAGCTTCCAGCAAGAAAGCAGCGGTAAGACTTGACGGTGGGTAGGTCTCAACGATCACTTCTGCCAGCACATCAGCAGTGATGTGCTTGCGCATTGAGGATATCGACCTGAGAACGCGAAGTGTAAATCTGGGGTCGAAGTGGGCTACAGCTCGCTCAAGGAGTGTGAAGCTGGTCTTGATATCTAGAGCCAAGTGATAACAGTTGATTATTAGGCATGCATCCATCGAGACAGCGGGCGGGAAAGAAACGAACCTTGAATGGCCTTGACTTTGGGATCGACCTCCGACTCGGGCTTTTGAGACTCAGTCTCTGCGGCCTCCATGACATCATCTTCCTCTTGGTCCTGTCCTTTCTCTCCGGATAACCTCGAACCCTTGGAAGGGGGCACTACAACAGTCATCTTCTTGTCACCTTTCCGATCCTTACTGGTGTTGAATGAGGATGTAGGCCCACCTGCCGTATCCTCTCCCATCTCAATATCTTCAGAACCGTTCACGCCGTTGGTATGCGGCTGATCACGCTGCTCGCCCATACCGGAGTTAGATACGTTATTAGACGAAGCAGCCGGTGTGGGAGATTTGGCCTTGCTGGCGGCGGCGCGGTTTGGCGCGGCCTTGTCCTTGTTGGAACTTGAGCTCTGCGAGTTTGAACGCGCTTTTTCACCGTTAGCGGATGAAGAAGTATCTGACTTGCTGTTCGATCGCAAAGAACGTCTCTCGGCCGGCATCTTTCTTCAACTTGAAGCTCAGCTAAGCAAGAAGCGATTGCAGGACCGGGGAACGGAGGAAGGGGAATCAGAGGACCAATGTCCGAGGACAAGAAGAAGGCCTGCAAAAAAATTACAAAAAACGGACAAGAGCAGGGATTGGAGAAGCAAGAAAAATGAAGAGAAGATGGGAGATGGTGCCTCTGGTGAGTAGGGGAAGATGGTTGATGAAGTGGTGATGTGATGTCAAGGTTGACTTGGAGATGGATGGACAGCGAGAGAACCAGCACAGGGCTTAGTCAGTTGGGGGAAGCTTACTGGGAGCGGCAGCTGATGTGATGGAGCTGGTCAGCTGCAGAATAATACTCGCCTCACTATTATTATTGTGACTGGAAGAGGGATTAGAAAAGAAGAAAAACGGGATCGTCCATCTAAGATGTGTGAGCTGGTCTACCAGCAGCACAGTCTAGATATCCTCTCTCTTCTTCCTAGGAACCTTAGCTGAACTGTTCTGTTTGTCGGCCACAAAGCGATTGCGTTGCCACCTTAAAGTGTCGCCTGAGGCCTCAGGCAGCAAGCAGCTTCGCGGCAGCTCCTTCTTGGCGGTCGGAAATGGGGGAGAGATTAACGCGACCCGATGTTTACATACAGAGTATCTAGTATCTAGTCTCCAGAGTACCCAGTACTATCCTTTGATTTAATGAGGCTCCTGGAGCCCTGATCTGGATACTATCCTGGCAATCATCATCGTTCATAAAACTCAATAGTCTGCAGTTTCAATGATGTCTTTACTCGAAAGCCATCTGGAGCAAATCCAGCTCTCCTCAAATGCGATCGCCGAATTACCGTGAGTGTATAACCTTGTTTTTCTTCGTGACTGTATGCTGATCGAGCTTTTTTTCACAGTTTTCCCCCACCTCGCATATTCACGAATGCTCTTTTGGGCCCTCATGATATTACTGCGTTGATCCGCGATACCGAAGCTCATGAACGAGCCCTTTTCCAGACTGACCCGTCTGCCAAGTCCCAACGGCGAGCAACGAGGCGGGGAACAATGTTTCAACCCGAAGGGGAGGGAGAGTCCATGGCGAGTCGGATCTATGCTGCGCGGAATAACAGAAATCAGTCGGCAGTCGCAAGAGTCCTTGGTTCTGACATGATGGAGGAGATTAAGCGCTCCGCTGGAGCTTCAACCAGGGGAACGCGAAGTGACGTTAATATTGACGTCCTTCTTCGCGGGGCAGAGATTCTCTGCAATGTCTAGTAAGCAAGCTTCTCTTATCAATTACTTTTCATTTGCTGGTGCTGATTTCGTGAAGTCCCGTTGCTGGTGCCCAGGAGAAAATTGCGAATCTGCGTTATCGTCACGAGTTGATTAGTGATTCTATTGCTCACCTAGAAGACCGAGTGGCGAGGAACACTGCAGAATTGGAGCAGATGAGCCACTCCTACGGGGATGAGTACGACGACTATGACAATGCCACGACCACATCGCCAGAAGTCACAAACGCCGATATTGAGCGAGAGATGGAGGAGATCAGAGAGTTGGAAAAGCGGAAACGAGCTCTAGAAGCGCGTGTAAGCGGCATGGAAAGGGATTTAGGTGGCTTGATGAGCTGAACCATCCGGCCGCCCACTTTTTCATACCTCGTATTCAGCGTCATGTATGTGAGCATGAGCCTCTTTTCACCTCGACAAGCTTCCGCCATGAGCGCTGAATCCCTTTCAATCATTGATCGGCAATTTCTTCTTGCCCTTGCCAAGCACGTCTCTTGGGTGAATCCGATCAGCGGAGTGAGCAGACAACTCTATGTGCAGCACTTGAATGTCCGTGCTCAAGCAGGATGTCGAAGCAAGTTTCTTGGGCCTTGCATCGAACCAGCTCGGCCAGCTTGGGCCGTCTGTGCTTGCGAGATGGGCCCGAACGCTGTCGGTTTCATCCTCTGAACTGCCTGCAGACAGTACGTTAGCTCCCGGAACGAGAGCCATGTTGAGCGGAGACACAGCAGGTCGAATGTTCAAGCATATGACGACTTGCTCTCGATTGATCTCGATTCTTTGCTCAACAATGCGTCTTGGGTTGGGTTTACGAATGGAGTATGGAGTCATGGGTGCAGCAGTTTTTTCCTGAGCAATCTCACTGAGAAGAAAGTGAAGGAATTCCGGCGTGACTCTCACTTGTCATTTTACCTGGAAGATCATCAAGCCTTCTTTGGTACTGAAAATCAGCGCACCTTTATCTCAATATTCGCTCATCGAATTTGACCAGATTATCGATGGTTCTATTGAAATGATCTGTCTGATCACAATGGTCCTACGTGTAAACGACCTTTACCATCCGCGCTGTAGGGAGGTCAACATGTCTGTTCAGAAACCTCAGTTGTACTTGCTCTTACATATGTAGTGTCTTTGGTGATATCCGTCTAACAAATTCACTTTGGGCGTTCCGATGCACTATCACAGAGAAAAGCTTCAGAGTCAAGTATGCCTAGAATCCTAGTATGATCCTAGTCTCAAAATCAACTAGAGAATAAGCTCAATTAGATTGTTGGAAGCAATGTGCAATCCATGGGGGAGCCGAATTAATAGCCAACTAAATCTTCCCCGGCGATCAAGTCAAAAAATATAGAGTAATGACCGTCATTGAGGGCACTACAGTGTTCGTCGCATTTAAGGCTGCGATGCCAAGCCTGAGGCTCCCACGATCCCTTCCGCTTCCTCTCCGCCATCATTCATCGGATATCTGGACTGACCAGGCTCTATCAGTCCCTTTTCTCACGCTAGAAGACTGCGTCTGGAGTCTGATATTCACTCATTTGGCTTATTTTGATCCGTCTGCCAGCATTACAAGGTTTTACCACTATATCTACTCTCACGATTACGACGCAGTCCAGGTCGAATACATCATTTTTGACCTCGAAGTAACCTCGTCGCACACGCCTCCTCCTTTGTTCCGTTCAGCGTACCTCCCTCTCGAACCTTGGTGTATTGGATCAAGCTCCGACTCACTGATTAGACTATAACGAGATCTCTCGCTCCCGACCAATATGGATGGCTCTCAGGCCCCGGCGAATCAGCCTATGGTTCAGCCTCAACAGCACTCGAACCTAATCCGGACAGACCAGGTCCAGAAATTGCCTCATCTCAATGAGCAGCAAAAGGCTCAGCACACCCAGTTGGTGCGCAATTTCTGGGAGATACTCAACAGCCGGGACCCGCAGAGTGCGGAATACCAGAACGCCCACATGAGACTCACACAGCTCTCTCAGAATTTGATGAAAGGCATGCGAATATTTCAACAAAACCGCCAGCAAGCACTGCAGCAGCACCAACAGGCTCAGGCGGCAGCTGCAGCCGCTCAGGGACAGCCAGTTCAACGTACGCAGTCCGCCAACCCACAGTCTTTCGCGCAGCTTCTCCCACAAATCCAACAGAAAGTGAACGGTCTTCACTTCTTCCTCCCTCCCAATATCAGCAAAGAACAAGTACAAACATGGCTGCCGGAAGCAAGACTACGCTACGGTATTGCGCTCCAGAAGCAGGAGATCGGACGCGTACGTATCGCGGAACTGCGCCAACAGTTCGCGCAGCGACAGGCCGCTGGGAACATGAGCCAGGAAGAGGTGCAGGAGTTCAAAAACCGGCAGCTTGCGGCGGAAAAGCTCTACCGAGAAGGCAGCGACTTCTTGAACAAATTCAAGGAGCAACAGGAATCCTTCAAGGCGCAGCAGCAGAACCAGCAGCTCAATAGAGCAGGGCTACCGAACGCCACGCCCGGTCAACCTCAACAGCCACAGGGGACTGCAGAGCAGGCTGCTGCTGCGACTGCGACTGCGACTGCGCCTGCCGCCACACCTGCGCCGACTGCCGGTGACAAGCGTCCAGTGAATGTCCCCGGACCCATGCACCCTGGGCAAGCCCCTACTCCGGCACCTCACACCATTAACTCTGCAGTAACTGCCGCGCGAAATCAAGCCGGACAAGGTCCGGCCATGTCTCCCTCCACGACTCAGCCGGGCCAAGCACCCGTCGCACAAGCTGCAGGCACCGCACCTGCCGCTCCCGCCGCGCCTCCCCAGCAACCACAACAGCAGCAACCGCAACCTCTTTCACAACAGGGGACTCCAGGCGCGCAGATCACATTTACTCAAACACCTAATCCGGACGGTTCGACGCCTACCCCTACAGCTCCGCAGCCAGTCAACGTACAAGGCCCGCCACGTCCTTTGTCCCATCAAGCTGCGATGGCGCAAGCTGCTCAGAATTATACCAACAACGCCGCGAACAATAACATGGCTCAGCAGAATGTATCGCAAGCAGCTGCCAATCCTCATGCACATCCTCAAGGGTATATTCCCAATCGCGCGTCGGAAAATTCAGCGCGCAACATCAACATGGCCATTCCAAAGAACCTTAACGTTCCTCCCCCGGAGCCGGTCAGCATGGCACCAGCCCGGCCCACTCTGTCCGGCGGCCCCAGTCATGGCGCCATGGGTATGATGGGCCAACCAGCCATCCAGAAGCATCCCGGCTACGTTCTTGAAGGCGAAGGCCAGCGTGTCTTGAGCAAGAAGATGCTTGACATCCTGGTGCGCCAGGTCACCGGAGGAGGAGAGGGTGAAGGACTTACGCCAGACGCTGAAGAGGTAAGTTTTATTCTGCACATTAGCGCTGCTTCCCACTTCGCAGAGTGTTTAGAGTATGCCCTTTGCTAAATCATCACGATAGTTCATCCTGCAAATGGCCGACGATTTCGTTGATGACGTGGTCACCGCTGCTTGCCGTCTCGCCAAATTGCGCCCATCCTCTACACTTGAAATCCGCGATATCCAACTCGTCCTGGAAAGAAACTACAACATGCGCATCTCCGGCTTCTCCACCGACGATCTCCGCACCGTGAAGAAACCGCAGCCCACACAAGGCTGGACTCAAAAGATGTCAGCTGTTCAGGCCGCCAAAGTCACTCAAGGAAAGGCCGAGTGATACACTTTTCGCTCTCGCTTCTCCCTCCCTCCTTCATCCTCCTGACTAAATGAGGGAAGTCGCCAACGATGGAGCTACACAGGGCGGAGCAGCTTCCCGTCGCTCTTCTTCAGGCTTTCCTCTCCTCCTCTGAGATACGGAGGACTTGATCTCCCCTGAAGAAACACTCAAACCTGAAACATTCTACATTATGCGTACTCTGGCTGGCGTCATCGGTGGGGTGGGGCCTCTGCTTTTTTTTTTTCTTTCTCTTTTTCTGGTGGATTTTTGCCCTTGCTTGTCTTTCCTGCAGGCAAACTACGAATTCGCTCAACTACTGGAACGTTTGCATTTATCCCGGCGTCATGACATGATTTGAGAAGGCCTGTTATTCTGATATACCACCTTAGGCTAGGCACAGGTTCAAGGAATGGGTAAAAAATTGATTCATCGATTTCATGTTTGAAATTGCGCTTTTGAGGAATTCATGGGTATTTCTGGACGCTTCCTTCTTGGAGTACCTGTAAAGTCTTCATGTATCTTCAAGGAAAATGCATTGCAGGCCTCGCTGGAGTCAAAGTAGGGGAGGTATTGAGGTTGTAGGTAGCCAGCATACGATGTCTCCAGAGGGAGAATGGAAGGAGCCGTGGATGCCTAAAAAAGGTGGAAGCTACCTGATCAATCGGGCCGTGTTCATTATTATGGAAGGTAGACGCCATCCATGGATGTCATGTCGGAAGCAGAAACGTACTGGTATCAATTTTCTACTTGGTATAAAGTCTTCTATCGGTCTTCTAGGGCGTGGAAAATGCAACACTAACTGACAGTGCGAGAATAAAGACACAATGATGACGCGCTCAAACCTGCTCACACAAAGTAAAACACAGCTTCTCCCAACCGACTACTGAGTCCAAAACAGAAAACCAAGGACAACTGAGAATCACCAGAATAACGTACAGAAAGGGAAATAGAAGGCGACGTGGTTCCAAGAGTGTCTAGAATGGCAGAGAATTGCGAGTCCGGCGATGGGCGACTCGGATATGGAGTAATGCGGAGCAGAGGGGACAAAGAAGCAATATACAAAATATGTGTGATAAAGGGAAATATGGGGGGTCGAAAAGAATAGAAAAGAGTTATTCGAGGGACTGAGACTAAAGACAATCCATGTAGCTCTTCGCGTAGGAGATTGTCAGCTAGATGCGACTGGCTTGGAGTCGGCATCTACCAGAAGAGATTGAATAGACAGAAAGAGAAGCAAAATACATAAAAGGGAATGAAAAGATGGTATGAAAGTCTTTCAAGTGATGGTGCACATGATCAAAGAGAGCTTGTCATGTTGTATAAAGGAAGAATGAGAAGACGCACCAAAGATATGGGCTAGTTGCAAAAGAAGGAAAAGAGGGTTGGGGACAGCATTGATTGTCCCAAAATGATTGAGGGACAATGGAGGACCCCATGGTAATAAGGAAAATCATGTCAATCATGGTAACATGGACACTATCACAAAATCGATCTCCTCGGGGATTGGAGAGGAACCGAGAGATGGCGGGAGAAGATGCGTCGCACGAACTTGCAAGGAAAACGATCTATGGCGCCGAAGAAACAAAGCGTCATTGACTGCGAATGGGGATATCATGAGATAATCGACCGAAAACAGCACAGCAGATACAGAAATTGAGTCGAGGGTCGTATAATTGCGACGTCGGTCATCGGCTTGCTAAGGGTGATAATGTGCCGTTCGGGCCGCTATAAGAAACTCCTTTTCCTTTTGCACCGTCTTGTGAACTGCCCAGACTGGGCAAGGGTGGCAAATCCTTTTCTGTCAGCGACGGTCCTTGTCGGCTATGCTGACTGTGTCCACCAACGCTGCTCTGCTCACCAGCTTCGTCCACTATGGGCAGTGTCGAAGTCGGACCTGGTCCATTGGCATCGGCCGGGTCCCAGACAGTCGAAAGAGTTCGAGGATGCGTGCTCGAGACGTCCTTCGCGGCCTCCTTTTCCGCAGCCTGCATTGTTTGTTCGACAGATCCGGTTCGTTCACCTGATGCTTGGCCCTGGGCCCGAGCTTCCTTATGCCGTTCGGCTTCCTCCTTGGACATAGTAATGCCCTTGATGAATCTAACAAACCGGTCCCCATAGCTCTCAGGCGGAATTGGGGAGATCTGGCCGCGATCATGGGAAAGTCCTTTGAAAAAGTTTTCAAGTTTCTTCACAGTCCCATACTGTCGCGGTGTTAGTCATTGCTCAGGGCTCGATGGAAGACTGGGTGTTTTCGCGTTGCAGTATGCACTTACATGTGTCAGACAGTCAATAATGCCAAGGTAATAGATCTCATCTCCAGGCTGGCCGTTCTCGTGAGTAGCTCGGAACCCTCCGTCATCGGCATAGAAGACGTGATACTTTCGCTCATCTAGAATTTCTTCAGGCATCTTCGCAGCGGCTTTATCAAGTGGCACAGGACGTTCCTTTTTGATGAGCATCCGCAGCTCACGTGCCTTGCGTTCATTTTCCAGCTTGGAAGGAGTGCGCATCAGCATGTTCGGGCTCGCCTCTTCTTCACGGTCACCTCCGGGTTGAAACACTTGCAAGGTCTTGTCGCGAAGCTTTTCTTCATTGCCTCTCCCAAGGTCGTGAATACCCACCAGAAGAGAGTAATCCATTATCTTCAGTCTCTTCAAAAGCTCAACATCGCGTTCAAGCTGAGCGATGAAAAATTCCCGTTTCGAGGGCCCGCATTCCAGGTGACGGCCTCTGCGAAGCCAATTGAGATCCTTCAGAGTGGCCCGCGGATTCTTCTCAAGATCCTGCTCCCGCAGGTCCCGGCCGATTGTTGACCCCTTCAGGTCGAAGGTCTGGTGGATGTCGCGGTGGGGAGGAAAGAGGTTATTCATGACCACAAAGTGGATCTTGCGCCCGTATGCCATCTTCACCCGGTGAAGACCATAAAATTGTGATATCAGCGTGTTGGGGTTCTGCTCCACATGTTTGTAATATTCGGGAAGAATCTTTCGCAGCAGTTTGTGTTCGGAGTGGTGGATGGTCTTGATGATGTATTTGTAGTCCCTGGAGAAGTAGAAGAAGCTTCCGCTCTTCCCTGGCGAGCCCAGCTCGGAGAGGATATACTTGCTGGTCAGGGACATCAAATAGTCGGCCGGGTCAAGGCGGAACTTGGCTCGCAAATGCCGGAAAACCCACGGCGCATAGTCCTTAAATTTGAAGTCGTATTTCGCAGAGGGCGTCAACTCGTTGCCAGTACTGAAAGCAACGAAAATGTTAGCCAATCAACAAGTTCTTGGAAGGGGAATGGAAGGTGGCAGTCGTCATACATGTCGAAGGAGAATTTATGCTTGGCTTCAAAATCTGCGGGGGTCAACTCCCGGTCCATTTTTGCATTGATCCTTGACACGGTGAAGCGAATTCCGGTCAGCATATTGTACGCTGTCACCCAATTCACGTGGTTCTGGTCGACTTTTGTTCCAACGATGACGCGATCGTCATCGTCGTCATCTCGGCGTTTCCTCCTTGACGCTCTCCTATGTTTGATCGCTTCTGCCCAACGCGCTGCATCCTCGTCCGGATTCACCTCGTCGGGAACCGAGTCCGAATGGTTGGTTTTTGTAGCTCGTCGAACCAAGCTGAGTGACGTTCGGCGGATTCCCCCTGCTGTTGGAGATAGCCGACCACTGCTATAAGCCGTCTCGTCGGCTTGATCGCGGCTATTACGACGGCCGCTTGTAGCTCTAGGAACTTGTAACGTATGTCGGTGTCGGAGGCCTGATGCTGCCGGGTCTTGCGTGTGACTAGCGTCAGCGGCGGCTGAGGGGAGAGGCGGGGAAGAATAACGGTGGGGAGCTGCCGTCTGCGAGGGAGACAATCGATCGGGTTCGGACGCGAGTCGGCTGGTATCTTCGGGTTGCGAGGTCGAAAGGGTATTCCCGTTCGCGGTCACAGTCGAGTCCTGAGACATCAGTTCGTCAACGGACGGCTGGGGGCGATCTCCATTAACCAGCGACTTCCCGTTGGGGGTTCGGTGGCTCGGCGATATCCCATTGACCTGCTGCGCGCTGGAGATAGACCCTGCTGCTGAGCCAACGCCAGCGCTGGCTCCAGCATCAGAAGATTTTCGAGTAAAATCCTTGTCCATCGTCATAGAAAACCGGCCACTCTCCCTTGGATCACGGACCGATCCATTTCCTAACGAATGCATGCTGCCATCTTTCGAATGTGGTAAATCTCGTGTGTAGGAGCTAGCGCTTGATCGGGGCCCGTTCAGAGAATAGGCACTCCCATGCTTCAGATCTGAGGAATAGTGGCGATCAGTCGACTGGGAATCGAGGTGGGTCGTATCACCGTTGGGCCAGTTTGTCCATAAAAAGGTATTTCCCACGGAGCCTTTGTCGTGAGGTTTCCCTTGCGGTGAATCAAACGGGCGAGGGTGTGTGGCCGTAGCAGTAGCCGACTGATAAGGCCCGTCGTTGGAGAAAGATGGCATGGTGCGCTCTTTTCTCCTTTTTGTTGCGGCTCCCAAGGGGCAGAGAGGTCAAGTTCCAGGGGAAAAGGGAAAGAGGGGATGGGACTGTGACGTGAGGTCTGCGTGGGCCAACGAATCCGAGCGAGCAGACAGGGTACGTATTAAGTTGACGCTTTGAACCAATGGAACGACAAGTAGGGAAGCGACAGAAGGCGTATAAAGGGGAATGGATGTGACAGCCGACCGATTAAGCAACACCGGGGTATTGATTCAATGCGCGTAACGATCAACTAAATGCAAGGCAACAAGGAGAAGAGAGGGAGAGGGTGGTATTCTTCCCGAGACGAGCTGGAGCGGCCAGCCGGGGTAGGCGTGGCAGAAAGTTCAGCGACCGATAAGCATGTTCAGGACGGAAAAAAAGAGTTGAGACAGAGCGGACGACGCGGTCAGAGGCGGCGAATTACCGAGACGATGAAATTGGTTAAAAGTGCATGAAGATGAGGATCGGATTGGATTGAGAAGAGAGGATAGGTAGGCGGGATGGAGGAAGAGAGAGAAAAGAGAGAGAGAGAGAGAGAGAGAGAGAGAGAGAGAGAGAGAGAGAGAGAGAGAGAGAGAGATGGGATTGGAGAGGGATGACCAAGCTTGGATAGTTCGAGATGGCGTCTTGAGGGGAAGATTATTATTATTATGGTCTGTACAGATCTTGTATTAATAGAGTTATGCAGCAGTATAATTTGTCGCTCAGTCAGCGATTGACTATGATGATGATGATGATGATAATGATAACTATTGATATTGATTCAAGACAATTGAAAAAGGAGTGTGGTGATAATATCAACAGGAACAAACAGAGAGAGAGAGAGAGAAAGAAAGGAGAAAAGCAAGAAAGGAGAGGACAGAAAGACGGAGGCCTGGAGTCTACAGGTTCCGAACCTAAGGACTAGGGATGTTCTTTTCTTAGATCTTTGTAATATTACTACTCTTAAGGGCCTCATGGAGTTCATATCTGATGATTTATGATGCTTATGAAGAATCGTAAGGTACCTTTGATTGGTATTTTCAGGTAGTTCGAATGGAATCAGTCATGTACAAAGAAAACAGACCCAGTCTCAACTCCACTGTTCAGCTCCGATGGCAGCATCATGATCATTATTACTACTCTGGAATGTTATAGTTGATCTAGATTCGGAGTACAAATGCATTGATTTTGAATATGTCCCACGATTCTAGATGTTGAACACCCCTTTCAGTGCTAGCTACCTGAAAAAGGACCATGTCCCGTAGCAGAAGAGCTTGCTCATTGATGCCACTTGCACTACCCAACAACCAGGAATCATGATGGGCATAGGCTCTACTCCGTACATCATCATGGACTGAATCCCAGCGGGAGCTTTCTATTCATTTTCCCTTGCTATTGACTTCGTACCGTTGATTTGGACAACCCAGCACCATATATATATGTCAAACAATCTGACACGGGAGACTCCTTGTCCAGTGGGTATATTTATTTAGTAGATAGCATGTCAATCAATCATAGGTACTCCTGTCATACCAATAAACATAGCAGCTCAACATCTGACCACTATATTTGCTGCTCTCATAAGAGGCATTTTCTTCCTGTCTACCTGCTAAACACCTACATCCATGCAATGCATGTTCTGATGTCAGGTCAGGAGACATCATCGGCACGCAAGGGACATCCTCACATTTCTGAAGTAAACTGGACTGAAGGTTCTGATTTTTGCCCCAAGCTCACGCCAGAGGGAATAATGAATCATTCCTACTGCTCGCTTTGAGCAGCCCATCCCCAACTAGAAGCAAAATCAGTTTACTTGCTGGAACTCCAATGCCGCACGCAACAATATCCCTAATCTGCCGTCCATTCAATCTGCATGGCTGACAGAATGCAGTATCACATAGAGACTAAAGAAAAACAATTTCATAGAGCGTAATTCAAATTTCTGATGCCGAGATAGTTCCTACCCATAGCGTAACCCAAATGAGTCGAGACCTTAGAAGTCATAAATTGCGGAGCCAAATTGCAGTACAATGACCACGACCTACGACTACAGTCTACAAAGGTTCATCATATAAACATGAACAGAGCAATTCCATTTCACGACATATCCTCAAACGAGTACCCCAAACGCAGCAAGCAGATAAGATGTTTCCCTTTAAAAAAAATCCACCGCAGGACGCCAACCCTACCAACATTCCAAGAACATAAAAAATGAGGGAAAAGAAAAACAATCGACAAGATATCCCGGGAGCAGCCACAGCAACGATCAGTAAAGATGGTAGGTGGTGGGACAAAGCAAATTACAACAGAAGGGAAGAAGATAAAGGGATACAGCCCAAAGAGATATCACTCGAGAACACACGTCACAGACGAAGAAGCAATGGAAGGGTACGGAGAAAACATAAGAGAAATCGCTCAGAACAGCCTCAACGATGGCATTTATGCCTCGCTCTTCTCGGCCTTGTCAGCCTTCTTGGCCGTTGTGGCCTTCCTCTTGGTGGCCTTCTCAGCGGGCTTAGCTGTCGTCTTGGTCACTCGGCCTGACTTGGTCGTGGAGAGAACCTTGGGTTGGTCGACCACAGCAGGGGCCTGCTTACGTATTAGCATACATTGGGAGTCGAGAAGCAACCGCGATGATCATCACATACCGCAGTCGAGGCCTTGCGAGGTTTGGCGGTGTTGGCCTTGGGCCTTCCTGCAGCTTTCTTGGTAGTGGTGCCAGCCTTTTTGGTGGTAGCTTTGGCAGCAGGCTTCTCGGCCTTCTCCGTCTTCTTAGCGGCGGCGGCCTTCTTGGGGGCAGCAGCCTTTGTGGTAGCAGTGGCCTTCTGTGTGAGGCATATTAGTTATGTCTTTGCTTGATCGATTCAACATATACTTTGAACTCACCTTGGCAGCTGGTTTAGCAGCAGGTTCCTTCTTGGCAAGCTTCACGGGGCCGGAAGGACCTGGAAGTTGAGACGCGTCAGTGATTACGATTCAGTAAACGAAATATGCGCAAGCAGCGAGATGCCGCCAGACTCCCAGGATTGATCAAAATGATCGTAGAGAGACAAAAGGTAGAGATGCGCGGCAGACAGCGACTTACCCTTGGGCTGAGTGAACTCTCCCTTCTCAACACCGGCCTTGATAGCCTTGTTGAATTGGCTGTCAAAAGCGGCCGAAGAGGCGAAAGCGATTTTGTTGTTGGCCAGTACATATTTCTTGATAGACTGGCGACTGTAGTGATGTAAAAAAAAATCATACGTTAGTTTGATCGCGTCATAAGAAGTAAGGTAATTGAGGGGGGAAGTTGAGCCACGTCGCGAGCGGCGATGAATCTATGCAGAGGATAAGAATAGCAGAAAACTACATACCTGCTACCGTTACGCTCTTTGAGCTATTAAAGAGATGTCAGCGACCAACTTGAGATAAAATAAAAAGTAGTCCGATGGGTAGTTGGGACAATCAAGCGCCGTGCAGACGTGTCACGGTCGGGGAAGTTCCCACCCGGCACCATCATCAAAAGGCGCCTCGGAAACAGCGTGATCAACTCACATTCAGGATAGCATCCTTGATCATATCTGTATTTTCTGAATCAGCAGACATTCGCGACGAAAATGATATCAAAATCACCAAAACGCGAGTTGGTGGTGAAGAAAGATCAGGAGAAACATACCACGGTAGGAAGCGTGGCTCGAGCTAGTAGTCTTCTTGGTCGCGCCGGTGGAAGCTTTCTTGGGAGGCATGTTGAGAGGTAAGAGGTGGATTGGTGTTTCTGATGGTGAAGCTATGTATATATATGAATCAAGAGATCCAGAAGATGGACTCAATGTCTAGAAGCTCCTAAAAAAGACCGATGGGTGGTGGGCGAAATTGAGTGAGAGAAAAAGCAGTCGACAACGGAAGGGGTGGGAAAGCCGCGGGGCACCGCGATTTATAGGGCAGCCGGTGTTGACACAGGATCACTCGCAAGCAGAAGCGGCACAACACGTCAAATCCCTCCCTCCTTTTCTTCGCTTTCCTTTTCTCTAATTTTTATTTTGCGTCGATATTTGTGTTTTTCATATCTTAGACTTTTATACAGTGACTTAGCCGTCAAAGATTGAACCAGTGTAGCGTGACGATCAGCCTTTGAAAGTATGGTAACAGTAGGGAATCGCTGAGAGTATCGAGTGCTGTTGTTTTGTACGCGCATGATCCTATTGTCTGCCTCCTAAGCACTCTGTCTTCCTCTGCTCCATACACGTAGTCGATGGATTAATTTCTTTCTCCCTTTTTGTACCTGTCTGTCATATTCATGATGAAGACTAAAAGGATTTAATCTCGGTCTATGCGCATTCCATGCGAAACTAGTCAAGCAACCTGTGGTTCTGCCTCCTTTTTGTCCACCCATTTTCTTCGTCCTCGCGTTGTTTGTGCGGGCTTGCGAGCAGGACCCGTCTCCCTTGCCAGATTCTTCACAGTTTCTCGCACCAATTACTTGAATTTTGGAATGTGTTTTTCATATGCATTGATTGAAACTTGACATCGGTCGCTTTTGAAGAAAGAATTTGAACATTTTCTGTCAGATCTGCGGTGGTTGAAGGTCAACTCCATGTGGGTGACTTCTGAATCAGTCAAGATGCGATACGACTGCAGTTCAATCAAGCTCATCCACTCCTGACAGCTTGCACCGTGCCTATAAACTAGAGGCTGAGGAACTGAAGTCAATGATCCATCCCCTTGCATATTTACAGTTTCTCTCTGTTGGTAAGCAACTTGATTGGAATCGAAGGTGGAGGAGGGTTTCATCTTCTTCCCTCGTGCTTTTTGTTGGGTCACGAGGATAGAGTCTGTCCATGACGATGATATCCATGATATATTGGAAGGTATTGGCTGAAGTTTATCTCTGCGGCCAATGAACATCCTTTTCCTGGGCTTCTCTAAGAAAAGGCTATCTGAAGTTGGATATGATTTCAGCCAGAAACGAACGGAGATCATGTGGTTAGAGAGAATACTCAGGTCGAAGAGAGTTGGTGGGAGACATCCTAATACTACCTTACCTGCCAATCACCCTTGTTGCTGAACCACGGTATAACTCACCTTTTTCACCCAGACTGCCGTCATAGGTCACTTTCTTGTAGAATTCTGGATCAAACTGATCTGAAGGATACTTTTTGTCGCGACATGTTCTGTGACTGATGGATTGTTTACATCATTGCAGACGGGCCGTTGTCTGGCTCATGGCCCGGCAGTCCTCCTCTTGTGGCAAAAGAATTCTAGTAAAGGGTACATAGATCTAGCATCCGGCATAACCCACTATTATGAACTCATATGCCAGATTTGTCTCAATCACGACTAGAATAGGGTCAAAAGAGTCGGCTAGTACCACTGCATCCTCATCCTTGACGGTAAAGAAGTGTTATGGCATGAGCCTTCATTTGATTCTTTCATTGCTGTCGAATCTGCTCCCGATTCTCATGCTGATTGCATCAAGTCCTATATCAATTCAGAAGATTGAATTTGGCCTATTGTAATGGTGGGATCAATAGGTTACCACTACTGCTATCAGACACCAATTGCATATATATTTCCGCAGTAGGCGGATCCATGAGCAGGCCTTGTACACTCTTTAGTACTCAGAAAACCCAAATCCTGCAATTCAGCCATATTAGTGAATAGAAGCGACCTCCACTGCTATTATACGTCCATTCCTTGACAGATTAATGGACGAGTGGAGGATGGAGGATGGAGGATGGAGGATGGAGGATGGAGGAACGGAGTGTCCCTACGCACCAGGTACCGTATCATCAGAACATAACCTATAATTAGAAAATGACCATGTCCTTTTGCAATTCCTAATCATACGTGAACCCTTACATGCCATGAATAAGAACGCCACACCCTGTAGCTAAGGCCAGAAACGCCAGCAATATCACAGTATTGACACACATACATGCGAGCCCCTTGCCCCCCATGAGATCGCTTTCCCGACACGCTTCCAGCAACCTACGCAGCACCGCGAGGTTTCGCCTTAGCCTCCTTCTTAGCCTTGGCCTCTTCCTTTTTGCGTTTCTTTTGTTCCTGCAACTTCTCATCGTGTTTGCGTTTGAGACTAGCCTTCTCCTCATCCGTTCGAGCGATTGGCTTGAAGAAGCCCTCAAGTCGTGATTGCTGAGCGGTTTTGAGATTCTTCTGCAGGCGGGAGGCTCCGTTGCGAACCCGGTCCTCGTTGAAACCCTTATCCTTGACCAGGAACTCCACCAGAGCTTCAACGTCTGGCGCCTCCCATTTAAAGTCACAATCGGGATGGTCGGCTTCTCGCACATCCGGATGGAGAAACAACTCCCTTGCATCCTTATAGGGCCAATCTTCTGGTATGACATATTTCTTCTTGGGGTCGCTCTCAATTGCCTCGACCACCTTCTCCAGGCTTCCGTGTTCCCGAATGAGTTTCAAAGCGGTGTTTGGCCCGACCTTAGGGATAGGTTCCAGATAGTCACAGCCGAGAAGAATACATAGATCAATGAACTACGCAGCCGGGAGTAAGTATGGGGAAATCGCCTCCATGAAGGGATTTTGGGGATAAGAGAGTTGCCTACCTGTTGGCGATCCATGCCAAGCCCTTCGAGAGCACGATTCAGATGGATCTCTTGAATGGGTTCCTTTCTCTGCTCGCTGAACGTAAGATGTCTGAGGAGAATTGGCGCCTCAAAACATAACGTGTCCATATCTTCGGAAGCAGCTGCATAGACCTTCCCTGCCCGCGCTAGCACTGCACACTGCGCCTCCGCCTCTGTCGGGGCGTCGATGTACGGGATACCCATCAACTTCAACAGCTTTTTGCATTCCGCATTGTGTTCCCTTGTGACACGTACCGTGCGCCGCGAGAACTTCTCGACGTCTTCCGCAGTGCCCGTCTCTTTTGCTTCCTCATGAGCTTCAGTAGCCTCTGCTTTTCGTGCAGTACGCTTCGCCAGTTCACCGGACTTGAGCTTCGGTGGAGCCCCGTCAAAGACATAGAGAGGTTTGATTCCGTTATCGACCATTCGCAATGTCCGGTAAAACATTCCCATCAAATGCGACGTCGTCTCGCCCGATTCGCTCATGAGCTGCTGGCCCTCGGAGCGAACGGCGATTAAGAAACTATAGATACTCATAGACCTGCAAGCTGTGAGTGACATGACCTGACGTGTTCGAGAATGTCTTCAACGCACGCATCCTATTCACCCATGGCTCGTAAGTATCACTACAACTTTCAAATGTGTTTCCATGCTGGCTAGCAGGATCGGGAGAAGAGGACGACATACGATGGCGACCTTCCGGCCAAAGTGGTTCTTGATATCGCCCGACTTGACCGCATCTGGTGCATTCTCTTGAATCACTTGAAACAAATCTAGAGCACCCCCAAATCAGCTTCAGTCAAGCTTGAAACCATATGGTGGCAGCTGCTTAACAGGCCCAAAGTTCACTTACGTTTAATACCCATGGCAGCTGCTCTAGAATTTAGAATACAGCCAAAAAAAAAAAAGAGGATGATCGCTACTACCTTGCTGTATTGGTAAACCGCTCACCAGAAAAAGAAGTGTTCGAAATGAAGCTCAAATAGCTTGACTCGCGATCAGACGCGCCGCGGAAGGTTGAACGCGCCATACATCATTTGAGCCTGATTGGGATTAGTGCAATTGAGCTAGATGTCCACGTGATGCTGAAACACCGCTGGAGTCTCCCCGGCCTCAGGCGTTAAGGCCGTAACTGTAAGGCGGCGAGACCCCAGGCCCAGACTTTTGTTCTCCGCTTGAAAGGTACCTTAGGAACTTGGAAAGCCGAAAAGGAGTCAATAACGGGGAGGGAGGCGCTGCTATTCGCTGACGGCATGCGTGTCTCCTCCGTTCTCGGTCGATAGATAATAGATAAGTGAAGTTGGTGCATATCTAGGCAGTGAGGCACAGCTACCTCGTACTAGGCCGGACTTGATTATTCAGTCTCCCCCTCACCCCTCTTCAACGCGGGCAATATTCGTTGTGAGTAAAGACCAATACAACGGTACAATTCTACGCGCTGCTTCGAGAATGACTCTCCCCTTTTTACAGTAACCATGAAGCGGAGTCGCATCCATTTCGAAGCCGATGGCCATGCGTCGTCAGCCTCTCCTCAGGGAGCATACCCGCATATTGCGACCGATGAGGATTCGAGACTTCACAATCCGAAGCATATCCCTAAGATCTCACGGAGAATTCGTGCGTGTACGAACTGCAAGAATCACAAGGTGCGCTGTGATAAGGAAGGGGAGGCGCCATGTCAGAGATGCCGGCGCATGGGCTTGGACTGTATTGTCAACAAGAGCCTACAGACTTTGCTGGACGATGAGACAGGGTGAATATAGTCCATATATATACCCTTCAAATGTTGTCATCGTCATTGTTGGTACACCGTCGCTAATATTTCCGATGATCATACAGGTGGAAGACGACGGTTGAGCTTGCAATGACGGATTTACTCCGAAAGGCTCAGCTACCGGACTTGTCATACTATCAGTCACTGGGTAAATCGATGGAGATTCCTTCCAGCAAAAGAGATCGCAAAGGATCAACAGCATCAACAGAAGATACTGGCACCGCGGCGGTCAATAATGACAGGAGACCGAGCTCGATAGGCTCCAACTTGGACTCTGTCGCAATAGGTTCAAACTCATCGTCGAATTATTCCTGTTCTAAGCAACAGTACTCCCTCGACCGAGAAGAAAATGGGACATCATCCCTGATTACTGCACCAATGGGAAGTCTATACGAAGTGACTGGGCTGAGCGATATCCCTCCAAGCTCTCCTGGACGTCAACATGCATCCGACCGGGCACTAGTGACCGACTTTATATCGCGAGGAGTGATGGATCTTCAAGAGGCGGTGGAGCTATTCCACTATTTTGATCAGGTGCTCAGTCGTTACCTGTGGGATGGTATGACGTTGGTGCACAAGGACCTTATATCTGTTCGCAATTCTTCCTCAATGCTCTCCGCCGCCATTCTTGCTGTTTCAGCTCTCCATTTACCCAACAAGGAGAAAACCTTCGATACTTGTTATATGGAATTCGCGAAGCTGGCTTCGGAATCCATGCTTGATAGACACCATACCCTCGACGACTTGCGTGCGTTATGTATTGGCGCATTCTGGCTTGCGGATGTCAGTTGGAAGCTTTCAGGATATGCGGTCCGAATTGCGACTGAACGAAACCTTCACCAATCCTATCGCAAGGCCATGCAGGGCTCTCTGGAGCATATAGAACAAGTCAGGCTATGGTACCTTCTCTATGTAAGTCTAGGTCGCGACCATGAGTTTGTGACGGCTGCCAGATTATTGACGCACTGATCGACTGCATAGACCCTGGAGCACCATTTCTCTATCGCATACGGACGACCGCCTATCATTCATGAAGATCCAAGCATCGCAAATCACAATACTTTTACACTGTCTCCGACGGTGCAGCAGTCGGATCTGCGCCTTCACAGCCAAGTGGACCTGTTCATCATCTTGACTCGAATATATCACGCTTTCGGCCCCGATGTCGACTTGGAGGTTCCCGAGAGCGAATTCTCCACAATAAATAAGTTCGACTCTGAACTTGGTGATTGGCGCTCCGCCTGGCTCCCTCGTTTAGGTACGCATAACGGCTTGATCTGCTTGCGTTGGTGATCTGAAAACAACGCTAATATTGAGATGAAACAGCTGGAAGTCGGTATGTCGGCGCATACCCTTACAAAGCCGTTTATCTGCACTATCACTTCTCTCGTCTGCAACTAAACTCGGTTGCCTTGCGGACATATCACTCCTCGAATTCGTCGCGGCCGATGTCCGCTGCACGCAAGAAACATGCGAATCTGGCGATAGAATCTGCGATCGAAACACTCCTGGTGGTACTCGATGAACCCGACATTCAAAGAGCTTTGATCGGTGTTCCTCTGTATCTCCACAGCATGATCACCTTTGCAGCTGTGTTCCTCCTCAAGATTGCCGCCAAGTGTTGCTCCGGGACGCTGCCCGGTGCACAAGGCCAGCAAAACTCCATTGCCTCGGCGGGTCTTTCAATCGACGCGCCTTATGTGCGTGCCCTGTTTGGTAAAATTATTGAGCTGATGGTCACTTGTAGCAAGCGTGCTAGTGAGCGCCATCTTACTCATCATATAGCCCGTGGCTTGCGCAAGATGCTTACAGGATTCGAGGAGTGGGAAAAGAGAAACTCGGGGGTCCAGCAATCTCTGGGACAGAACGCTTATGAGACCACCTCAATGTTCAAACCCATTATAATTCCTGGAGCGCAACCATTGGGTGAACGAGACACCATTCTGAGCCACCCTCCTCCGCTACCCGGAATGGCTCCTCTGTCGGCTGAGCGCAGTAATGGGTACGAACCTGCTCAATTGCAAGGAAAACAGGAGCCAGGTCTCTCGGTAGGCTCTCTGGATCCCATGATGGCTGATTTATGGGGCTTCGACGAGGAGTATTTCCCTACGGGAGTCTTCGATTTTCTTCAGTCTCAAATGCCTGCTTGAAGGGCCGGGGCAATCTATCGGCAACAACGCGCATCGTCTTGATACAGCATCAAGTGAAAGGACTATAATTATGTGACTCGTCTTCAAATTACTCGAGGGCCCAGGTTGAAGCTCTGGCTGAATACTCCAACATTATTACTGGATTATTCCCGGTCTTACTCGGTCGACTCGAGCTTCTGTCATACGTATTCCATATTTGAGTCGGCGGATGAACAGTTGAGCACTACGTTGTCGTGCCAATGTGTCCACGATCATCTTGAATGGCTCGAAAGGCCGGGAGTTGCCATCCGTGAGCATGCAGCCCAGAAAGTCCGTCCGACTCCCCACCGAGAAGACATTTCTCTCCCGACATTCGATTCCTCCAATCATGAAACCGATCTTCATAAGGTAATTGCAGCTGTCGCTGAACGACACCTTCATAACGATACACTCCACCATAGACAGAGGCATGAAAGACGAATGTTGCCCAGATATCATCCGGAAGGGAGGCATTCGGCTATCGAGTAAATAGTTGGTGTGACACGCATGTAGCCTAGAACAAATGCACATAGATTATTCAAGAATTTTGTACAAACAGTCAAACGCCTCGAGTTAAGACTTGCCTTATCCAGACGGTTATTGGATGGTGGCACCGACGGAACGGAAACAATCCCGAGGCTTAACATAACCCAAAAAAGTACCTTAGGTGGTGCTGATGACCGAGAATCACCGAGATCGGCCATTCGGTGTGGGCATATATAGGTATGGATGAAAATCGATGGTTGAACTCGCTTCGATTCAATTCTTGCTTCTTTCGCTACGGAATTAACGACTCTTCAAATTGCCTCATAGAATACTTTGCTTATCGGAGTGCAGACGAACACCCCGATCGACTGCCAAGGTCAAGCTTTATCCGGACAATCGGCCTCCCCGCAATTCATGTTGCATATTTGCTGCTCTGGATACCATCAGGTGCCGCAGTCAATTCAGAGTTCGACTTGGGAGCCGTGCAGGAGAGATTCAGTAGAATAGATCCCGGGTCTTTATTTGCTTTGCACTACTTCACCCACATTCGTTCTTCTCGCGCCGCATTCTTTCCTTCGAATCTATCATGAACCGCTCAATCTTCCACACAGCATCGCGTCACCTTCGATCGGCAAATCGCCTATATAGGGCACCGGCGGTCTCCCGGAATACTTCGGTGCGAGCATATTCGACAGTGTTTAACTGGGAGGATCCCCTCGCCGCGTCGGAACTGTATACGGAAGAGGAATTGGCGATTCAGGACACAGCCCGACAATACTGCCAAGAGCGATTGCTTCCTCGTGTTCTCGGTAAGTCATACCTAAGGATGAAGGGCTGTGATTTTAGCTGACAGATCTGCATTTGTTTAGATGCCTATAGAAATGAAGACTATGACCGTAAGATCCTGGAGGAAATGGGTGAGCTAGGCCTGCTGGGCGCGAGCATTGAAGGATATGGATGCGCCGGTGCGAGTACGGTTGCCTCGGGGTTGATCACGAAAGAAGTCGAACGGGTGGACTCGGGATATCGATCGGGAATGTCTGTGCAGAGCTCGCTGGCGATGACGGGTATCTACGAGTTCGGCACTCAGGAGCAAAAGGATCGATTCCTACCGCAACTGGCCAAGGGAAAACTGGCGGGCTGCTTTGGTCTTACAGAACCCAACCACGGCTCCGACCCGGGGTCGATGGAGACGATTGCGCGCGAACACCCGACCAAGAAGGGATACTACTTGTTGTCCGGAGCTAAGACATGGATCACCAACTCCCCCATCGCGGATATCATGTTGGTTTGGGCCAAGTTGCAGACGACCGGCAAGATCAAGGGGTTCATCGTCGAGCGTAGCCAGTGCCCACCCGGCACGCTGCAAACGCCGGCGATCAAGAACAAGACCGCTCTGCGCGCATCGATCACGGGCATGATCCAGATGGACGACTGCCCTGTGCCCGCGGAGAACATGTTTCCGGACGTCGAAGGCCTCAAGGGCCCTTTCACCTGCCTGAACAGTGCCCGATTGGGCATTGCGTTCGGTACCATGGGCGCTCTGGAGGACTGCATCGACCGTGCCCGCACTTACGCACTGGAGCGGAAGCAGTTCAAGGGCAATCCGCTGGCGAAGTACCAGCTCATCCAAAAGAAATTAGCCGATGCAGCCACTGATGCGGCATATGGAACGTTGGCTGCCACTCAGGTCGCCCGGCTCAAGGACGCGGGTAAGAGCACTCCCGAGATGATCTCCATGGTCAAGAGGCAGAACTGTGATCGAGCTCTAGCGAATGCACGGCTGTATGCGTCTCCCTTCCTGCAATTCTTTCCGCTGCTGAAAGCCGAATCATACTAACGCCTTTTTTTTTCGATGGGTAGGCTCCAGGAGATTTTCGGTGGTAATGCAACCAGCGACGAATACCATATTGGACGACACGTAGCCAATCTATTTGTGGTGCAGACCTACGAAGGACAGAGTGACATTCACGGTGAGTACCCGGCAGATATCATCATGATGAGTTCAAGACTGACATTGCTGGCGTTTAGCATTGATCCTGGGACGGGCCATCACAGGAGTCCAGGCGTTTGTCTAAGACATTCTAGCCCTCCCTGGCTGACTTGTAGGAATGATTGCTTTAGAACCATGTTTGATGTTGCCTGTATATATCCAAGCCGCAGCAGGATGATGAGATGATAGCCTGAGGCAGAAGAAGCCATAGCAAACGACTACCTTACCTACCTTATGCTACCACAATTCTCATACCTTACCTTCTCATTCCGTACTCGACCTTACATCTGTAACATGTACCGAAAGAATCTGATATCTCAGATCTTTCACTTGCCACCACCGCCTTACGAGATGCAAAAAAAGAAAGCTCGCATAGGTACCTTAGTCTTACTTTGTCATGATTTGTAAATCTGTGCGATCCGTTGTAAGAAAAAGAACAGGGCTGAATGAAAAGACAAAGGAAAGATCCGTAATGGCGGATGGATCGTCCACTTAAAATTGAGTACCGTACCAGGTTACCAACTGCCTGGCGGACAGTGGCGATGCGTCAGGTTGACATGGAAGGCCTGAAACGTCTCCCTGACCTGATCATCAGGGCTGATACTCTCAGTCAAGTCTGATTGCGAAAGTATACTCATTTATCATCTCGATCAGACTGATCATTTTTCTCTATATTCAAGGGATCACCAAATTCTCATATCATTATTCACTTGTGAGAAACGACCAAGACCATATGACGCAGTGTGGCTGAAGCATTAGTTTTGACGGTAATACCGTCCTGTAATGACGGTCACGTAAGAAACCCGAGATCCCGCCTTTCTGAAGTTTGCCTGAGGTTCTCTCCCACTCTCTCTCCTTCTCTTTTCCCTCTTTCAGCCCAAATCCCTTCCTCTTTCCCCCCTCCTCCTACTCTTCTTTCTTCTTTTTCGCCCTCCCATTTCCCGACGTAATCAAATCCATCGCTTATCCCTGGTGAGTCCACCTTCATCCTCCCCCATTCTATCATTCTCTTCCTCTTGTCTTCTCTTCTCTTCATCTTCTTCTTCTGTTCTATTTCAATCAATCAATCTACTGCTCACTTCCTGATCTTCCATATTAACATTCAAATCTCTGTGTGTGCAGAACAAACATTACCTCTCATTGAGTGACTGATCTTTTATCTACACTCTTTTCACATCACACACAACTTCCGACATGGCTCTCAAGAGAATTAACAAGGAACTCACTGACCTCGGCCGGTAAGACATTCAGTCCTTCGCTCTCTCTGTCTTCGTCCCTCATGTCCACTGCGGCGTGGTGTCGAACACCCCACTACTGCGGGGTGTTCGAGGCGTCCTCAGGGCGCTTCCACTTTCCGACTTCAAGACGTCATATCATCTTTCCACAATGCTGATATTGACCGTTCATCTAGTGACCCGCCCTCTTCCTGCTCTGCTGGCCCTGTTGGAGATGATCTGGTATGATATCTTCTCGCCCCTCCTGTCGCAAGCTTTGTTTTTACGGTCGTGTGTGCAGCTGCCATGTGTGGCAGGGCATACTGCATGAATGCGCCTGTGTCATGCAGCTACCTTGATCGGCACCTCACTACTTTTGAATATGGCCACTGACAGCTGGTATGTTCTAATAGTTTCACTGGCAAGCCACAATCATGGGTCCTGTAAGTGTTACCACCTTACTTCAACTCACGTGTCGCATTCAAGTCTTTTGTTGACATAAGAGTGCTCCAATATCTTACATATATGCGCTTGAATGCTGACATTCCTCTTTGACAGGGTGACTCGCCATACTCGGGAGGCGTCTTCTTCCTGACAATCCACTTCCCTACCGATTACCCATTCAAGCCACCCAAGGTCAACTTCACCACTCGTATCTACCACCCCAACATCAACTCGAATGGCAGTATCTGTCTTGACATTCTGAGAGACCAGTGGAGCCCTGCTCTTACAATCTCTAAAGGTATTTATCAATGTAAACAATGCACTTCCTTAGATGCTGACCGCTCTTCAGTGCTGCTTTCGATCTGCTCAATGCTCACAGACCCTAACCCGGACGACCCGTTGGTGCCCGAGATTGCTCACGTCTACAAGACCGACCGCCCTCGGTACGAAGCGACGGCCCGCGAATGGACACGCAAATACGCTATTTGATCTTCACAGTTGACTTCAGCACGGCCACCTCGGTCTTCCCAATTCTTTCTGCGTCATCTTTCGCTCCGTTAGATCAGATCCGAAGCCTGGCGTACCGTGATCGTAGATCCGTTCCCTGTTCTCACTGTGAAACATTCGCGTGTCTCTAAATTCGTGTTATTCTCTGCGCTTTCTCTCTAACGGCGGGAAATGTCATATCCTACGATCATAATGACCAATTGTCTTTGATGCATTCATAGCACTTTTTTTTCGATCTCGACTGGATGGAGTTCGACAATCCATTTGATGAACATAAAAACCTCAAGGCCGGGGTTTTTGGGCGGCAGAGGCTGTTGCTCGTATGGCCGTGAGGATTCTGCCTCGGGGAGAGGAGAGAGGTCGCGTGAGTCGGGAGGAGAGCGGAAAGGGAGGGAGTCTGGGTGGTGTGCCAGTGGTGGTAACGGTGTGTATTAGATAGCGATAGGTATAAAGGCAAAACCACGTCCAACCCGTTGACCGGTTAAGAATGAGTTTGCTTTCAATGCTTGTGCCATTCATGGGTTCCAATCTGTTGCACTTGTAGAGATCTCAGTCTAAACCGAGGCCCTTCTGCTAGTAAGTAAGTTTTCGGTGTCCTCTGGATTCTATTGTTCTACTGCACAGTTCTGCATGTTGTTGCTTATGCAACAGGACGAAGTACGGAAAGCTTGGTTTCGACAGTATTCAATTGTTTAGCTATGCAGTATGCTATAGAATAGTCATCTATCAAGCTGGAGCGTAGAATGGACCGCAGTATGCGGAGGATTACCCAACATGCATGCAAGATGTTCATAAGAATAAGTGTGCTGGTCGGCCGGTCATGCCAACAAATTCATGCAAGGTAAATAGAAAAGAAGACAATCAAGAGAATCACGACCCAGACAAAAAAAAAAAAAAAAAAAAAAAAGAAAAAGAAAATCAAGATGACTAGCCAGCTTCTCGAACTGTTCTATGGCCGCATCATAGTCTATGTGTTTCAAGATATGTAACAGAAATCAATGCGCTAGATTAGCTTTGCGATCCAACGAGACGACGATAAACAAAAACGCCCGACCTTGCTGCCTGTTTGATGCGTGGAGATATGCCACGGTTACACTGTCGTTACATGATGATGGAGGAGTTCTGAGAGAACGCAAAGAGAAAGGCGAGAATGTAGAAGGAAGAATCGATGATGATGAACCAAGGTGCGGGTCCTGACTCTGCTCAGGCAACCTGGCTGCCTCTCCGACTGCCGACCTTGGACGGAGCCTTGGAGGCTCCCCCGGATATACTGCCGCTTGCTTTGATGGTCCTTTGCGACACCTTGGATACATTGGTCGAGACCTGACTGACGCTATCGCTCGGTTGGATGGGGTCGTCGAATCTGCTGGATCGTTTGGAGACATGAGAGGGGGCCTTGGAGCGGTGAGATTGATGGGAGTAGGAGGACCTTCGTGAGACATCGACCTGACTTATAGAATCGTCCGGCGTGAGATTGGTTTGGATCTCAAAGTCATCCACGACGCTCTCGGGAAGCGGGATGTCGCGGGCTGAGACACCCGACTTTGCACCGCTGCGATACGAGGCGAACGACGCCACGGACCCTTCAGGCAGCGGGACCTGACGGGCCGTTCGTGCGGAGGAGGCCGTGCTTCCGGCCAGGGACTTGGCCACTGAGTGATGCGAAGAATGGCGGGAAGAGTGGTGAGAGGACTGATGATCCTGATAGTTGGCCTTGGATGGTTTGGCCGTCGATGCTGAATAGACGCTCTCCTTATCCATGACTCGCGACTTATCCGGGAAGCTGCTGATGAGAGTGCTGGGATTGCATGGATACGTAGTCGAACGGGCCGGTGGGGGATACTCAATCGCTCTCAGAGGGATATCCCTCACCGTGTAGATGCTCCCATCCGAGGCACGGCGTCCATTCTCGTCGAGGTACACACTGCCATTTTCTCCACGGGGGTGGACGAACTCGGTGTCTTCGTATATTGTGCTTGCACGAGGGTTCTTCGAAGAGACACTGCGAGTCAGAGTCGATCGCATATCTGGCCGGGAGAAGGTGCTCCTGGCGGGAGGAGCCTCAATAGCCCTGTAGCCCTGATGTTCTTGAGCTACCGAGGGAGCTTGCGATGGCGACGTCAGCTGAGGGAAATCGCGGGGTGTGTACTGCGGAGGAGGAGTGACCTCCGAGGGCTGCGAATCGGATTTGGTCATTGCATAAGCGATTGCTGCACCTGCAGCCGCTCCGATAAGCGTGCCGACGATCGTCTTGGCTGTGCTGTCGTCCTTCTTCTGGGTGGTGTGAGTTGTATGGTGGACAATATAGGTAGGAGACGGCGCTTGCTGAATCTCACGGGTGATGATGGTCGGTGCAGTTCGCTCCGACGGTGCTCCTCGCACTGAAGGTGCGCCTCGTTCTGAAGGCGCTCCTCGCTCCGAGGGAGCGGCTCGCTCTACAGCAGTGGTCGCCCTTGAGACGTACGACCTGGCCTCTGACCTCGCAGAGGGAGCAATACTTTGAGGCTTGACGGAGCTGACCTTTGTGCTAGCTCGGGACACCACGGATCCATTCTCAAGCAGGCCAATTGCTGGTGCACTGACTTCTGACTTGGCAGCTGAGATACCCGGACGGTATACAGCCTCGATGCTGTTGCCGTCAAAGTCGACCACTGCCGCACTGTAGTATCCCGAGTCCGCGTCACGCGTCTTCGGTTCACCATGAATCTTTCCGCCAGCTTTTAGTGCACTGATGAAAAAGGATCCTACAGCATCTTTTGACGGAGCAGGGAAAGCAACATGTGCTGCACCAGCTGGCGATCTATGATTTCGTCTCCGTCAATGGCTGCTATGGTGGGGGTGTTCATAAAGGATACTGACCCTGGCTTTTGTTCTGTTATCCAGAAGTCCGCCGGCTCGCCTGATTTCTGACCAAAACCAATGTAGTCATCATGGCGACCAATAAATTGATACCCTAGGGGCTGTAGGCAGGAGAGAAAGAAGGAAGTCGATGTTGGGAGGTGAGAGACAGTCAGGGTGAGGTGAGACACAGGCATGTCTGCGTTGGAGTTGACTCGCTGAGTATATACTCCAGGAGTTCAGAGCAGTATCTTTGACCAAAGGATGATATGTAGATATCAAAAGATGAGTCATAAAACAAGGATATCTATGAGCAACATCCAAGGAAAAGGAATCAAAGAGGAGCTGAAATTCTCAATTCGACTAAGAAGAGGACAGCGTATATATAATGCTCGAATTCTTGGATACAGAATGCGAATGACTGAGTGACACATTCAAAGCGAAGGGAATAGTCCAGAAGCACGAAGGAATGACGGTGCGATTTCAAGGCAGGTCTTGCTGTACGGATGGAGAGACCTAAGAATGCCCAACCGATATCCAATGACAAGCGGTCGGAAGCTTAGAGCAAATGTACGTATCCATGAAGGGAAATGAACCCCTCCAGGGATACAGCTTTAGCAATACAGGCACAAGCCCGCATGCCTAGCTGGATTCGCAAAGCATCCGAAGGGTGCCCGGGATTTTCCACCGGACCTCGACCAGAGTCCGGGCCCTGCAGGCCCTAGCCGGGAAAGGTGAGCTCCAATGGTTATCAAAATCATGGAGTCAAGAAACTCCTGATGCCACGCTCTTCTTTCCCTTTCGGTGAAGCTTAGAGCGCTCCACGGCGCCAGGTCATCGTGGGGCTCGGGGGGAGCCGCTGGACGCGGCGGACGGTCCAGTAGGTGGCCCTGTCCAGGTCAAACGGGGCGCCCATCAAAGAACAGTTGGAACCTGCTCAGAATTGGGCCAAGCAAGTCAGAACAGCATCGTGTGCCACTGCGTGAAGGGTACATTTAATTATGGACAAGTCAGGCGAGAGGCGACCAAGGTTCGAGTCAATCAGCCATATTGGATACTACTTGACACAGTGCTGATTCCTGAAAATAATGCCTCGAAGTACGGAGTAGCGGAAGGGAGGATAGGACCACCAGTCGAGAGTGATGAGCGTTACTGATTGATATTGGTGATTGCAGAATTCACTAAAGATCACTAGATGGATATGGTGCGACAAGAAACGACAGACGGACTTGTGAGTAGTTGACAGTATGGGGCCAGTGAGGCAGAGCTTGGAGAGGATCTCTGTGAGACTCAGACCGATGGTTTGTCCTGTTCCAATCCGGTTCCTGTTTGGGCACTTCTGCTGCTCTTAGTCGCCAGATGGTGCTGTCTGACCGCCAAAGTGCATCCACTGTCTGCGACTGTGCCGTGGGCGATGCACCATCTCATTGTGTCGTCAGGAGTCCGAGACTCTTCCAAAAGATGGAGCAGTTCAGTCGAATGACAAGACGAATCCGGCTCTCTCTGGGTTGTTTTGGAAACAGATTGTCGACGCACATTCGATGACCGCCATAGCTGTCCTGGAAAAAGGGTCCCACAGAGGATGTATGCGCCAAGTATCATGGACATTCACTCATGTCAGTAGCCGAGCATTTCATCCATACAGGACAGACCAGTGGCCAAGCAATCATCAAAAATTGGTTATGAGTTTCATATTCTAGACCTCCATAGCCAAAGAAAGAAAAAGTGAAGCGGAAGGTCCACCTAGCTGGGAAATGCAAGCCTCTCTGCCTGCCACGTCGAGGAGAGTAGTATCATAGTCCGCCTTCAATCACCGGAGCCACCCGATCAATAATGACTCCCCTGATACACTGTTTGTAAGGAAGCAGCTGGTAGAGTAATTGTAGCATCTTGGATTTGCTGTTGTCCTTACAAACGTTTTATCCTGCTGTAGAGTTGGAGGGAGAACAAGGAGAGTTGATCAAACGAGCATGGTCAAGTCCCAAAGATGGAAAACTGCTTAAACCTCAGGGTAGTTGTCGGTGCCTTGAAAAATGCCTATTATTTCAGGCACTCATGGTGACATGATTCATCCTCATCTTGTCCAATTCCTGGTCAATCATTTCCCACGCAATCTAGAAATCTCCATCTCATCGAAGCTCGGTATGAGTCTTGTTTCGTGCTCCTCACTGATCGAACCGAGAAGTTTCCTGTTCCTTTCGACTTGAGCAATGACAGGCTGATCTCTAGATGTTTATATGACAATACGCCTACAGGCTGTGATGCTGAAAATTTACATGAATCTGATTCATATATTCATATATATAAGACCAAACCGAAGGCTCAGTTATAGATCACACTGATTTTAGATTCACGCGGTTCGAGCTCCCGGCGCCGTACAGTCCCTCACACTCTGGAGGATAAACCAAGAGGCAGAAAGTCAAAGGCAAAACCGAGTCTGATTCTGTCTCTTAACTTCGACACTCGATGGTGGATGGGCCTGGAATAGAAGCTTTTCAGAGTACGGGAACACATGGATTCAATTGTCCGCTTGATGGGAGGAAATAGGAGCCGTCCAAGAAAATTTCAAGACCTTGAAAAAAGCGCAAGCGATGTCGTATTGGTGGTCGCGTATCAAGTCGCACTGGCCCCGAAAGCTAACAGCGAGAGGGAGAACGTAGGATGGTACCAGAACACACGCGAAGCGGGAGGCAATGAATCCACAGGCGGAGAATAACAGGCATGCGTCCAGAGGCATGCGTTCCCAATATTGGCGTTCGCTACACTTCGACCTCGGCGCCGGATGGCAGGTAGCGAAAAAAGAAAATTCGTCACTCGTCAAGATATGGCCGCTCTCGAGCACCAATTCGCGGCGTCGCTCAAAGAATGCCCCATGATTCCTCGGCAGCATGGCAGAATTTGCTGCAAGCAACACTGGCACTCAAACTGTAGTTGCTGATACTGATCGTATCATCCTTGAACGAGTCCGCAAAGTCATCATGGCCCTTAGCCATGGCACCGACAAAAATACAGATGCTTTCCTTGGGACCCAGGGAATCGATGTAGTCCTTGACCCGCACGACTGGGGCTTCGTAACTGAGGGTGACTTTACGGCAGTTGGGGGGCAAGTGGTCCGTAATAGGATTTTTGATGACCTTGAGCAGTTTTTCTTGAGAATTGGTGGAACGAATGGAAAGTCTGTGCAGCAGCTGAACCATCAAACCGGCGAAACGTTTGAAGGTACGAGGAATGCGGACCGATGGGTTGACTTCAATCAGGACGCCTTTCGCAGTGTGGATGTAGATTTGGAGCTTGCCGGCTTTATTGATCGGAGAGTCGAGAAGAGTGAGAAGACACTGTTGCGTTGAGGAAGAGCGGAGAGATTAGCAATTCAGAAATAAAAAGCTTTCATGGAGTTTGAGTGAGTCAAACCTGGTGAGTGATATCCGGCCGAGCCTCACTGATATCTCTGTTCATCTTGCGCATCACACCAATGTGTTCATCGCTATTGAGCAACGAGTATTTTTCATCCCGACCCGAGCCATTGCGACCACTGTGGGAAGCACGATATGTCTCCAAGCTGGCATGGGAGAGAACGACAATCAAGCGCTTTGTCTCCTTGTCATTGGCGGGAATAGGGACATGCTGCTCAGCGACAAGTTGAGGCAACTCGGGAGGCGGGCAAGACTGGGTCCCTGAAGATTGACCGCGGTCAGTCATGATGGATGATCGATCGCGGTTGGAGTAGGACCAAGCGAGGGGTAAGATGATCGTCGGAGCCTGGCTGATGAAACAAATCTAATTCGAAGAGGGGAAAGGAGAGGGGCAGAGTCTGGATCTGGAGTAGTGTGACACGGAGGGTAGCGCTCAAGGCGAGACACGAGCATGCGATTAACACATTCGGGAAGAAATTAAGAATGATGTCTGCTTTGAAAAAAAAAAAAGGTTTTGACAATCCTCCAAAGAAATGGACTATATGGGACGCTTCTAGGACAAAGCGTAGATCATAGAGAGATAATATTTGACCTAAAAGGCGGAGCACAGGAATGAAAGAGTGGGAAGAAAAGGTAGGGGAAAAAAAAGGGAAGGGGAACAAAGGACACAAGCAGATCGATTATGACAGATACATACTGGGTCTCTTTCTTTTCCCGGCGACTTGAGCAGCGTCCGACATGATGTCTCGATTGTTGAAGAATTCTTCCTTCGAGGATTCTGATCGCGAGAAGAGGAAGATTGATCTATTGTCGAAAAAGCGAAGAAGAGGTGCAACCAAAGAGAGAAAATAAAAAAATGTTCGGGGGAGAGTAATAGGAAAAGAAACGGAGGAGAAAAAGAGGAAGAGGAGATTTCTTTCGGTCACCCACAGGTTCAAGCACAAGCGGGATAAGAAGACCTCCGATACTACGGAGTATATACTGCTTACTACTGACTACTTCAGGAAGAATAGTTATTGAATATTGAAGGAAAGGATGGGTAATTCTACTTTTCTTGACAGGCATCCTCTCTGATCACATTTCTAGTCTTTCTTCCTGGAGATTTCCTCTATCCTATTCCCTGCCTTTGCCCTTGGGTTCCTCTGTCGGAGTTCGGGGAAGCAATATCTATCGGCGGGGAAGCGGACTTCTTTGGTCGATTCGCCATAGACAAAGTCATTACTTTGGATAATTATTATTATCATAACAATCATCTTAGCTAAGTCAACCAACTCGGTCACTTTCCATGGGAAAATCGCCGTAGTTGACTCTATTCGTATGGTGGATCCGCCCCAATCAAAGTACTGTACTGAGTAAAGTGTACCTAGGTAACCTGTCTTTGGACGACACCAAAGACCTGTTGCGCCAAGGCATTGGAATTAGGTGGTCAACGAATACTTCGTCTACCGATATTTGAATCCGAATTCACCGTCATACTCATCATCGGATATTTCTGACTCCAATACGAGACGACTGGCGTTCAACGGAGATTGCAGCGTCCGCTGGAGTTGATACCCTCCGAGGCATCGACATACTCTGATATTCGTACTTAGATAGGCCGACCAGCTATCGCAGTACGCAAGTTACGGGCTCGATCTCTATCAGTCTATCATTATTGACCTAGCACACCCTGAATAGTGTGCTGCAGCTGAGATCATCTTCGATCAGCACTATTTTCTTACGAATCTCCCAATCAGTTGTCCAGTAACCGGCGCATTCTCCCACAAGCAAGGATCTCAATCGATATCAACACCATAAGTAATCAATTCAGCCGACCTGATAGGCCGCATTGGGTGAGCTCCTGCAGGAAGGGAGTAAGAAATCCCTCAGGCGTCGTCGGTCTGACACCTCAACTTCCCCCCTCTATGAGCTTCCACGGACAACAATTCCTACGTAGAGGCAGTTCATCAAGCTGGTAGTTTAGTCCGCATCTACAGTTCTACGGAAATCACATTTTCCTGACTGATTATTGGTCGATCATGCGCCGGCTTGTATATCTTGCATGAGCAGGCGTGTCGACAGGTGTACATTCAAGCAAAAATAAAGATAAAAGAGAGCGCACAACACCTGCAAGATTTAGTGCGGAGTTTGAATAGAGCATGACAAGGACAGAGGTATAGAATGCTATCCAATAGTCTAACCAGCCCGCTCTTGACTGATTTGACGCATTGCTCGCAGGGCGTGTCTATACGGAGGACAACCCCTGTAGTCTCTTGATACACAAGAGGTGACATTCATTCTGTAAGTCCAGGTTGACTGTGATTGTGGTCGTAGAGAACGCCAGCTCACGTGTCTTTACAGGTATCTGGTCAGCAGACATCTGCATGGCAAGTAAGGAGTACAGCTCTAGCTTTGCCAGAAGAGCGGTGATCGTAAGCCCATTTACATCACCAGTGTGCAGTTTGACGAAGCTCCTGGCTGCCCACTTCATATGTAAATATATGTGGAAAAGACTGATAAGTCTCAAATCGGAGATGAGATATCTTCTTGATTCGAAGCAGTCTATCCCTCAAGGTCCATGGAGAGTGGCGGCTTCAAGGTTCTAGCCCTGCATTTTCCAACGGAAACGAATCGAGATATTATCAGTTTGGATCACAGTCAAGAATCTCACTGATCGTAGCACAAATGCCCGACATTTGACATCACTACCGTCTTCATACAGCCATTACGACTGATGCTGAGATGCCGGATGGATGCATGACTTGGGTTATGGCTGGTTATGTCGTCCGAACTTCTTGTGCCTCCTCGAAATGCGAGACGAATAGTCAGATGCATGATCAGAGAGGCAGTCGTCGTACGAAATGAACGCTCTGTAGTCAGCAACTTATTCGAACTGTCAATGTATGAATTGTTGCTGTTGCCTACCTCGAGTTACATCTGCCTAGGATCCCGTCAAATTCAACACCCCTTTAGCGATGTTTCTACTCCGTATGAGATGAGACTTTGATTCACCTCTTATGGCATTCAGTTCAATCACTTAAATCAGTAGTCGCCAGAAAGACAGATGGGCCAAATCACGAGGCGAAAAAAGGCAAGGCGCAGTTCCGTAGTCCGTACACCTCTTTCGTAACCCGTCCAGTAAAATCGTGACTCGTGAGCTCTCTCAGCTGTAAGGGCATAGGCGAGGCTGGGGAATCCGCGACACCTTGTGTACCAAGACTGCAGACGATCTCTGACCTCCAACCAAGCGAAGAGCACGTACGGAAAGGAATGAATGATGTCTGGTATGCTGCCAGTTGCCATCCCAAGGTTGCCGATCAACCCAACCCTTTGGTGCACAGTCAGAAGTCAAATGAAATAGATTGGTTGGGTTATGTAGGAAGACCTGGCAAATAAAACAAGGAAGTCAAGTAAACACCTGCCACCTCAATAGTAAGAACGATAGCGAGTTGCCAACACTCAACAGTGGTCGTATTGAACCTAAGCAAGGTATCAGGCTATCTATGGAGTAGCCAAGATAGCTACCTATGAGTGGCCCTGAAACTCCTCCAGCCATGTATGACGATTGTGGTTGGTGGCCATGATTTCAGGAGGCAATTCATCCCACGAGAAGGTATCCAGGTAACTAGTACTTCCCTATTATTATTCGTATAGGAGGCAAAAGGCCAAACCTAATGGAAATGAGGCCATGCCACTAGCTAAATCATGATTACCTAGCAGCTGCTCCTTTCTGTCACTGTCCCACAATCTTCAGCTGCCCAAAAGCCAACAGTGAGTATCCAAATATCCACTTGTGTTCACAGTGGTTAATAATATCATGTTTGTATCATCATCACTGCCCCTCCGTGTCCCATATTAATGGTAGCCTGGAGATCACCTCCGGTAGCTGTTCTCCATATCTTTCTGCTTCCCCTTGATTTTGTCTACATATACGGAGTATCAATACCATAATTCTTCTGGTCCTGCATCTTTTTCCGAATCATTGACCAGGCCCTTGAGTGCAATCACAGAAGACTGCGTCCCTTCTCTGTGGCTTAGATTGGTAGCCTCGTGTCCGAAGCGTCAAGATCCTCTCTCACTGCTACTATCACCAACAATCTCCCGACCGTTTTGATTGAACGAGAACCTAGTCCACTTTGGGGGCCTTTGGTGGCTTTAGTGGCCTTTAGTAGTACTCTGTACTACCTTACCTCCTTAAGGTATGTGAAAGGGCAACTGAAGAATGATCCCTGTCAAGCGCCCGAGCGAGCAATATGACTAAATGCGGATTAGCGCCTAAGGCAACGCGTTCCGTCACTCGTCGATCAAGCTTACATACGTACCTCGATTATTTATCGTCGGTTTATTATTATTGTTTCCGCCAAAATCCGCCCTGTTGGCTGGAACAAATATCGAGAATAATAATAATAATAATTAAAAAAATTCATCAGAATAATATAATCGTTAGGAATCATCTTTGCTGCTGCTCTTCCTTCACTTTCGCATTCGCCTCCCATCAGCGCTCACACACATATGCTCTTGATGTTCGACTCGGTTGAATCCGTGCTCTGAAGAAAAAAAGGGAGATGCCGTGGACTGTAACAAATTCATTCAAGCGGTACGTTTTGCTTTTTCGTCTGATTTTTCTCTCTTATATTCTTGCTCTCTTTGCTCGGTCACCATTATCACTCTTTACTCCTTGAATTACCGCCGTTCTAACTTGTCCAGCTCTAGAGGCCTCATGAAAACTTACGGAAGATCTCTATGGCGCGTCTATGATGACGACGATAATGGCCCTGCCGCCAAAAAGCGACGCGTCGAGTCGGGCAACGAGTCCGACGACGCGGAAAACAGTCTTCAATATGCTATTCGCGAGTCATCCGCTGCCATTTTATCGAGCCCGTCGCGTCGCAATTCGGTAGTCCTCTCGGAGGGGACGCAGGACGATGACTTGTCCACGCCCCCATCATCGCCGCCTCCCAGATTGACCCCTCCCCCGGCAAACACGAGAAAACCAACTTTTTCATTTCTGAAGCGCAAGCAATCGTCGACGAAAGATGCGAGCAATGGCACCCCGCTCACGGAAGTCAACTCCAACAGTGTGCGGTCGTCGGTCGATCCCCCCAAGAAGAAGGCGGCGCAGTCGCAACCACCCGTGTTGAAACAGATGCAGATCGATCTGGGCCACGAAGTCAGAAAAACCTGTGCTACTTGTGGGATGGAATACGTGCCCTCCAATGCGGAAGACGCGGCGCTTCACAAGAAGTTCCACGACATGAACTCGACGGGGGTGGATTTGGGGAAGGCTTTTATGAGGGCGAACGCATGCCGCTGGGTTTACGAAGCCACTCGGTTCGACGAAGGTTACGTTGTTATTGTGGACCGCAAGGCTTCTCCGACCGTCAAGAACCAGGCCAAGAAGGTGCTGGAAGTGATCAGCAAGGAGTTATCTGCACCTGAAATCTCAGACGATGTTTTATGGAGCCAGACGGAGCCGCCGGAACGTCTGCGGAAGAACGGCGCAGAGGAGAAAGTGGATCGCTACAAGGTGTTTCTGCACATGAAGGACAGCCGGTGCGTGGGAGCATGTCTCACTGAGCGTATCTGGGAATCACGACCCGTGGAGTGTTCGACAACGGCTCAGAATGGAGCGGATCAGCCGACTGACTCTGCGATTACTGTCCGGGACGAGGTGCACCCCGCCATCGTGGGTATCTCGCGCATTTGGACATCGGGCTCATCTCGAAGGAGAGGAATCGCCATGGATCTTCTTGATTGCGTTGTGACCAACTTTATCTATGGAATGGAAATTCCCAAGGAGCAGGTTGCTTTTAGTCAGCCGACGGAGAGTGGGAAACGTTTAGCACAGGCCTTCTTCGGGCCAGGAGTGCAGTGGCATGTCTACAACGAAAGCTAAAGCTGGTCACCAGCTTGCTAGCACGCGAGCTCAAGTGGATATTGGTTCGCGTTTTGAGTCTCTTTTTTTGAATGGGCCAGATTATACCCTTCTTTCTCGGGATGGATGAGCCCGGGTTAGAAATCTTGTGATGACCCTTCGTATCTGTTTGTATAATCTCAGGTGTTTGGGAAGGCGGCCTCTTCCTGTTTCTCAACTGGTCTGCATGCGCTCCATGTTTTTTCTTCTATGTTCTTTCTGGGTGCCCTCGAATAATCGGGTCAGATATCATTTCGCAATGTAACATATAGCCTTCTTTTTTGTTCACGTTTTCTTAACTCTTGTGTCCTTACTATATTTTGAGGCAATGATTGGAGGACAATCGAATACAGACAGAATACACACAAGCAACAATTAGACCATTTATTGAATTGAGAAATATCCCATCATTACAGACGTGCGCGATTCCCCGAGCCCGTTGGCCGTTGCGACTTGTGATACTCTGCGCTTGCCGGAAGCCGCGCGGATGACCGGCCCTCCATAGTTTAAACGCCGTAGCTGCTGCCATCTCACCTTCCTCCCTTTGTAACTCCCTCATCGATTCCATTCTCCCTGCCCTCATGGTCGGTGGGAGCCATTTACTCTGCGATGTCTGGATTAAATCCTTTCCGCCCTAAAAAGCCAGAGAGTGAGGTTCATCCGCCCCTTCCGAACGTTGGGCACGACGGTGCCTGGCGCCCCAGAGGTTTGCCTTGTCTATTATTGCCCTTTGTGTATAAAGTTGACGCTGACGGACTTTCATTAGCAGTGCCTCCTAATCCATCACCATCCTCCGTTTCGACAAACTCATACTACACTGCCGCTCCATTGACGGCCGGATCGTTGACAAATTCATCCGCAACTCCTCATGGCCATTCCGAGACCCCTCCCGAATCCTGGACGTCAGATGCTGATAACTCTCAAACTTCGGACGATCCGTCGCTGCCAGACCCTTTCCAAAAAAGTTCGCACATGAGCGATAATGATGTGGATGAGGGGGAGGACCTCAATGATGGGGCGTGGAAGCCGTCCTATTCTCATCGCTCGACCCCCGCGGGTGATCGCCGTCACTCAGCTTTCAGCATCGCTCCCCACTCCACGCCGTTTCCCCCAGGACCAGTAATATCGACTCCCACGACCGCTCTCGCACCCTCAGGAGGACCGAATGCGAGGACAGACAGCAACAATCGTTTGGGGGCGCTGGAAAATCAGAGGAACCTGCAAGAGAATACGATGAATGCGACGCCGAGCGCGCCTGTACCTATATCAGCTCCTCGTGGGGTACCTCATACGGGCAGTGGTACTGCAACCATACCTAGACAACATACAGTTGCTCCATCATCCGAGTTTGAGATGGGCCCGAAGCCTCTCGCTGTGCGTTCGGCAAACCGGGATAAGAAACCTCCACCGCCACCTAAAAGCCATCATGGGAAGTTGATCAATCCCAGTCCTCATGCGACATCTTCTCAATCTCAATCGATACCCGCTCGGCCAACCAAACGGTTCTCCTACCATGGCACCTCCTCGGAGACATCCCTTTCTCTAACTCCAGATACACCTCCCAGCGGGCCATCTCAGCCGAGGATTGATTATTTTACTCCACTAGATGATAACCCATCTCCTCAATCGGAAACGCTCAGACGTAGCCAGTCACAGCACAAGCGGCCGCCGACGCCGCCGCTGAGTAGACGACACAGTCAGATGAGAAGATCCAAAAGCACCATGTCCAGAACAAACCTGTCCCGACTATCAATGGCAGCTGGGAAGATTGAGGTGAATGCATCTCCTCCTCCGAGCCCAGGTCCTCGAACTCAGGAGCCCAGAATAGCTCCGCCAATGCCAGACGAGGCAGGACCTAGTTCAGGTCAATGTGAGCTCCCGTCGTCACGGCGAGCGTCTCAGGTGAACCCGCTGCCACCACCTCCCCCGCCTAGGAGGAATCGAGTTTCCAGCAGTCATAGCAACAGTAGGAGCCAACCTACCCTTCATGAACAGGAGAAGCGGGCAGAGGATGAGGACTTTATCCCTCGTCCGTCGAATGCCAATGACATCTTGGCCGATTTGTCGCGGCTACAGAAAGAGGTGGATGATCTCCGTGGTCACTATGAGAGCCGCAAGGTCAGTCACTAGGGAATTCACAACGTTACGATAGACCGGGGTGCTTATACATGTGCCTGGCACGAAGGTCTACTTGGCACACCTGAATTCTTAACGAACTGAATGATACATTGACTACGATTTGTTTATGCGAGTGACCTCACTGGGGAGACTTGGTATATATAAATTATGTCGGATTTAGCCGCACAATGAGTTATGAATACATAGCGATCAATCCAATACAGTTGCAGAAGCCGTTCTTCTTGCACGATGAAACAGAGGGTGATGGAAGGAATGTAGTGCCTGAAGGCCTTCAATATCAGGCAGGCATCGATACCTTAGGTATGTACTGTGATTGGCTCATGGCTTCATTCTTGTGATGACGTCAAGTTCCCCTCCTTTCGTCTTCAGCGACCCTCAATAATAGGGAGACAGACAGACAGTAGACAAAGGATGGATATTGAATTGATCGAGAGGTATATCAGGGGAATAATTAAAGGTTTTACAAGAAACACATTAGTTCTAGCCACTGCTCATCAATAAACTACTGCTCCATCTGAGAATCAAATCAGCTCGCCTCACTTGACCCTTTTATAGAAGAAACGCCTCACTTCACCTGACTGAGAGTTGAGTTTCCATACTGCCATAATCCACCTCATCATTCTAGAGCGCTTCCGGTGCATGACGAAAATTCCTTAAGGGCTCTTGTCACTGACTGCATCTTAACTATTGTATCCCATGCTATTAATCACCTCTGCAAGCATCTCAATCTGGATCCTTTCTGATTTCCATCGTTTATCTTATCTGTCCGTCTGATTATCTACAAGGAGTCCAACAGTTCAGCTGCGCGACGATCGCATCTTGATTGTTTCAAGCCAGACATCAATCTCCTTTGCTCTACTCTGCTCGATCTTATTCCTCTAAAAGCCACAACTCACAGACAAGAGAAAGTGACCATTATCATGACCACGCCGACCCTGATAGATCTACCTCCCCCGCCCTCGGATCCTGTCACGCCTTCGGACATGGGACCGTAAGAGCATCTCTTTTCTTTCCCCCTTCTCCCCCATTTACTATCTCCTAGATAGTGTATCTTCCGAAAAAGAGAGCGCAATGGATTGACTAGTATCATTCTTACACAGAGGTACACCAAATTCAGGCACCACATCCCTCTCGGCACTGTCCACCACCGCTATCAAAGACGGCCATCAGGGTCAGCCTCTACCACACGGGCGACATGCTCATCACTCGTCCTCTGCCTCGGCGACGTCTACATCTACTCTGGAGGCGGAGCGAGCCGATCGCATCTCCCGTCTCGCGGGGCTGGAACGTGTCGCAACAGCCCGAGCAGGAGGTGTTCCTCAATCGAACCTCACGTTCGCGACGGCGCACGGCCCCGGCTACTTTGACAGCGGATCGGGTTTCAAAGAAAGAAGCACTGTGGGCAGTGCCAGCGCCACTGGCAGCGTGGGTGCTCGTACTACATGGGCAAGCGGCAGCGATGCGCTCGACGCGGACAAGATGAGCGAAGACACGAACGACGACGATGGAACCTCTAGCGTGGGAAACATCAGTGAAGGGGACGTGAGCCTGGTTGCATTTGGAGAGGGCGCCAGTACGATCAGTGGGCCGATCTCGCATCCCGGTCTCAACCGAATGTCGTCGGGAGGTCGGCCGAGTTCGCTGGGAGCTGGAAGTCCTAGCATGAGCCGAGCAAACCCCCTCGCGTCGTCCCAGCCTGGAGTTGAAGACAATGCCGCCATGTCCTCCTCGCTATCTCCTGCGGGATCGAATACGCCCGAACAGATCCATGACGCTCGCATGCTGGACGGGATGACCTATGACAGCGATGTGGTCGACACGACCGTGAGAACCCCGCGGCTGGCCACGCCGTTCAGTCAGGGCCAGTCTGCCAATCGGAACGATGACTCGGGAATTAATTGAGAGGATAGCAGAATCCAAAAGGAGTGAAATGGGCGTTTTTTTACACAGATGGAGTCTTGTAACTTTAGCTATGGATCATGGGAGGCAGGCACAGTGATGGGAATTTCAGGTTGTGATGGCGGCCTCAAAGCAGATACCTCGAGAATGTGTATGATTTCTGTAGGATAGTTGATAACACCTTGAAATGGTTTAAATGAAATTGATTTTTGCATGCTTGACAGCACCTACGAGCACCAGGTACTAGCAGTATCGGTGGAGATTTGTATGGATCAGGATCCCGATGGCGACATCCACATGGCCACAATAACATAGGTAATACCAGCGAGAATCACCATGAACATAAGCATCATGGTTGAAGACAGAATAATTCAAGACAATTCATAGGTAGAAAAACCTCATAACTTCCTATAGCAGACGACTATACAACCATACAAACAATAATCCAGCCAAGAACACTCACTCTAGACTGCAATTCGCCGCTGAAGGAACCGCCCCAAAATTTCTTACTGTCCGCAGTCTTTCAAGACTTCCGCTCTTCTTCTCTTCACCTTCATTTCCACTCCTCCCACGCCTCCTCCCTCCCAGCTCTACAGTCTTCTCCTGTCCCATTCATTGCTGGCATTGACTTGTCAAGCACTGAAGACCTGACAATTTGATTTATTTCCCTCATCAAACTGCCAAGCTCAGCTGCCATCCGCCTTTGTTTTCTTTGTGCGTGATTGCGCCCCAAGTGTGTGTCTTTTTTTCCTCTGCGCCGCTGCGTCAGACAAACAACAGCTCGCCACACGCAAATAGCATCAAGCACATCGGAACCCGAGTCGTCCTCGAGTAACTCCTTTTTTTTTCGCCTCTGTAACTCGTGACGTCTCTGCTCCCATTGCCGCTTTTGGTCTGGAAATCTCAATACGGCCTGCGCCCATCTGCGTTCTGTTCGTTACACACAGCAAGAGCTAGATCTACGTCGAGTCCATCGGATACTGCTTATTTGGTTGGCATTTTCGAGACACTGCTGCGCGCGCATTAACGTTGCTGTCGTGCATATCGGAAGCTTCCAGGCGGGACTCCAAAACAGAGACGAGAGAATTACTACATCAACAATGGCAGCTCCCACACAGCTTGCTTGTAGGTCTTCCTCCTCGCATTTCTATAAACAAGACAACTTGTCGCCTATCTTAGGTTCAAACGAGAATGCATGAATAGTGCTGACTTGCCGCAGTCCGAACGGTCAAAGGGATTGGCATCTTGGATGCGGCCCCCGTCTATGAACCTTTGTCGGGGTTTGTGAAGTAAGGATAGCCATTTGCCGCCTCTATGCAAATGATTCAGGCTAATAGAACTTGTGTTGTGCAGACCTGAGGGGAATCTCCGCTGTAGCGCTTATTCTCCATGCGGCCGATATTTTGCGTGGGCTTCTCCCGAGAGGTATGCGACCATGGCGATTGTCAGAAGATCTGGCAGACGGACTCGCTAACTATCTGCTTTAGGGTCACTATCGTCGATCCTTCTGTTGGACACGTCGTCTCCACGATTTCCGCCGAAAATGTCTTTGAGCTGGGATTCTCCCCCCTCGGCACCTACCTGATCACTTGGCAGCGACCCTCGAAGGACGCCAACGGAGACGCCGTCAGGAACCTCAAGGTCTGGAAGGTGATTGAGACATCGCCTGAGAGCAACGGAGACGAGCATACGGTTGTGGGCAGCTTCGTTCAAAAGTCGCAGACAGGCTGGAACCTTCAGTACACCTTCGATGAGCGCCTCTGCGCTCGCGTCGTTACCAATGAGGTCCAGTTCTTCCAGAGCGACAACCTGTCAAAGGTTTGGAACAAGCTGCATGTGGACGGTGTGTCGGACTTTGCCCTCTCTCCCGGCAAAAACAACTCGATTGCTGTCTTTATTCCCGAGCGCAAGGTTAGTTTTCCGATCGTGGGTCTATCGCAATGATTTCACAGCCGACTTACTTGTTTTCCTCTTTTCGTCGACAGGGTCAACCAGCAGCGGTCAAGGTGTTCAACGTGCCTCAGTTCGGAGCGCCCGTTTCCCAGAAGAGTTTCTTCAAGGGTGACAAAGTCCAGCTCAAGTGGAACAGCCATGGAACGACCTTGCTGGTGCTTGCGCAGACCGAGGTCGATCGCAGCGGCAAGAGTTACTACGGCGAAACCACTCTGTACCTGCTTAGTGCTAATGGTGGCTTTGATTCGCGCGTGGACCTTGGTAAGCTCTTCCGGTCTGTCTTCCCCCGTTGTACATCTGGCTGACTCTGCCCATTAGACAAGGAGGGTCCGATTCACGATGTGTGCTGGAATCCCAACTCAAAGGAATTCGGTGTTGTGTACGGATACATGCCCGCGAAAACCACCATCTTCAACTTCCGGGGTGTGGCCAAACACAGTTTCCCTCTGGCACCTCGCAACACCATCCTGTTCTCTCCCCATGGACGTTTTGTATTGGTCGCTGGGTTCGGTAACTTGGCCGGACAGATGGACATTTACGACTTGGACAAGAACTACAACAAGGTGGCGACCGTTGAAGCGTCGAATGCCAGTGTCTGCGAATGGTCGCCAGATGGACAATTCATTCTGACGGCTACCACTAGTCCGCGTCTTCGAGTGGATAACGGCATCCGGATCTGGCACGTCAGCGGTGGATTGATGTACAACGAGGACATGAATGAGCTGTACGAAGTCGTCTGGAGGCCCCAGTCGACCATCCAGCACCCTCTGGGCGATCCCTTCCAGTCTCTCCCGGCCCCTCACCCGTCCGCCCTCGTCTACCTGAGTACCAAGAAAGCGCCCGTGAAGCCGGTCGGCGCCTACCGTCCCCCGGGCGCCCGTGGCCAGCTCACGCCCCTCGCGTTCAAGCGCGAAGATGAGGGCGGCGCAGCCTACATCCGAGATGGCGCCAGTGGTGGCAGCGCGCTGAACGGATTTGGCAAGCCCCGCAGACGCGAGGTGCCGGGCGCTGAGCCGGTCGAGGAATACCTGCCTCCCGGAGCCGCTCCCGGAGGAGGTGTGGCTCTGCCGCCCGGTGCCGACCAGGAGAAGCTCTCCAGGTCGGCAGCGAAGAACAAGAAGAAGCGGGAAGCCAAGAAGCAGCAGCAGCAGGATGGTCTGGCTCCCCCCTCGCACGGCGGCCAGTCCGGACAGAGTCCCGACCGTCGCGGCCACGAGCGTAGCCGGTCCAAGGGCCAGAACGGTCACGTTGACGGCAATGCCCGCCGTAACGGCCACCATCCCAACGGCGCTTCGCAGCCGGCCAAAACGAAACCCGCCGAGGCGCCTGCGCCCCCCGCCGCCGCCGCCGCCGCCGCCGCAGCAGCAGCAGACGCCGCAGCCAACCCCACCGCGCAGGATAAGAAGATCCGAGGACTTCTGAAGAAGATCCGGGCGATCGAGGAGCTGAAAATGCGCCTTGCCGGTGGGGAGAAGCTGGAGGATACGCAGGTGAAGAAGATCCAGACCGAAGACTCGGTGCGCAAGGAGCTCGAGGCTCTGGGATACAATGGATAAGCGGACTATTATAGTCTTTTTTTTTTTTTTTCAGGAAGCGAAATGCAATGATGGAGCTAGAGGCGATCACTCGTGCCTTGCTTTGTGTCTTGGACGTGCTGTGTCTACGTGGGAATATCTCCGCCATATTTCCTCCACATGTTGGAGTTGTAAATAAGGTCGACCATGACTTGGCTTTCTTTCTTCATATGTATTACGCCTTGGAAGGGCTATATGCAGGAAATGAATGGCAAGGGAAGGAATGTACATCGAAAGCGCATTCACACACTGAATCGCTGACATCCCCTCAAATGTCTGTCAAGTCATTGCCTGAGGAGCACTGTTATAGACTCGATTAGATGAACTCGGATGAGAATGGAATTCAGCAACATTTACTTCTACTTCTAATGGCACTCCTAATTATTTCCCGTAAATACTACGTTTAAATGTCCCACCCGAAATATCCCCCGTTTCCTAGTCTTTCTTCACCCTTCAAGTCTGTCCCGTCTGCCCTTCCGCCGACACTGACGCTGATGTAGACCCGTCCGAAGATCGAACGATCAACGCCATCCGATCTTCTCCGCAAGGGAGGACAGATCAGCATCATTGCCTGCGGAATAACAGAACTAGGAGAACCAGACAATCCAGATGACGAAGTGACGACAAAAGTCCTCGATAGAATGGTCGTCAAGGATCGGAAACAGGGGCCCAGAAAACTGGACTCGGATGGGGTTCTTGGCTTGATGTCTCGCATCTGATACAGAGCTTATCCCGTCATGAAGAAGGGATTTCAAGGCATGGTCCTCGCCTTGCGCTCCACCTTGCAGCGCGAATTGTGTGGAGTTTGGAGGCATCATGATGTTTCAGTAAGAGGGAAGGAAAAAAGAACAAGGTGCAAAACTACATTTACCATCAGTGGGATTATTCTCTCGCGTAGGAAGTAGTGGGTATCTCTGTTCGGAATTTCAGGTTAAACTCGAAGAGCGCCTTGGAAGAATGGGCAAAGCCCGACGGCTTCAAGCGAAGATGCGTGCTCGTTTGATAGGACTTCCCATTCGCATTGATCGGTTGCCGCTGGCCATGCCACTCAGAAGGCGGTCCATTCCGTCGACGTCTAACTCTCCCCTGCGGAGCATGAGCTGGTCGGCCTCAGTGGTTGCTGCTTCGCTGACTGACTGCCGAGAGACAGGGACCTCCTCGGGTTCGGTCAGCTTTGGCGCAAGAATGATGATGCGATGTTCTGATGTGACGAGGATATCAAAGTCCTGGCGCTCCGTGTCCCGAGAACGGCGAGCAGCTGCAGGAAGATGACCGATGCCAGTAAAGTTCTCTCCCATCAAGTGGATGTCCTGGATAGTTGAGACTCTGCAGCGGTTTGATGCGTCAAAAGTGCCACTGGCTTTGATGGCGTTACGCCACAGGGAGAGTAAACTAGGGATCACAGCACTCTGACTGCCATGTCGTAGCAATACTGACTCATCAGGCAGCGCGTCTCTCGGTGAATTCGTCTGGTACACCGAAATCTCTCCGCACAAAGACGGGGCGGATGTGCCAAGCGTGCCTTTCAACAGAGTATCTTCCCGCACACGCTTGGTGGAGGGAGTCATGGGCGCAAATTTCGGCCGCAGCTCGATGCCGGACTCGTTGCTGTCGGCCTTGTTCCGTCCTGTCAACGGACTCAGGATCCTGCCACTCACGGAAAACGCGGTCAGCGAACCACCAGAGACACCCTGCACGCTGGACTGTCGTTGCAGAGGCCCCTTAATACTACCCGGGCCGGCTCCCTCGAGATCCCACACACCCCATCCGCCATCCGCCATCAGCACCATAACGGCTCGTCCGCCCAGCACCCATTCGGCATCAATTATGGTCTTCCGCTGCGCCAGCCCAGAAGGCGACTGTTCGAATCCAGGGTAGAGACTAATCAGCCACTTTCCCTCAGTTTCGGCCTTTTCAAGATCAATCTGAGGCCCTGATGTCCTTCTGGACACCTTGGCCGGTTTTCTGGAGAAGCAAGAGTAGACCTTCACACACCCGCTGTGGAAGGCAACTAGTAGGGTTGAGTGACGGGAAGCTGGAAACGTCGACGGATTGAATGAGATGTTCTTTGCTGGCGCGGGCAGATAGACTCGTCTAGACACAAGCTCGTCATCGTACAATCGATACAAAATTTGTCCATTGCCTCTCTCCTCCACAATGGGGATTCGATGTATTAAGAGAAGACCGGATGCTTCTGCGGAGTGAGTCGCCACCAAGAGATCCCATCGCTCACTATCCTGGAAATCCGACTTAGTTGGAGACATAGTGACGTCCTCATTTGGTTCAATTTCCTGACAAGTAAAACTGATACTGACTCCCCTTGGAACTTCCTGGTGAGACACTCCGCCGGAGATGGAGACGGTTTGCACTTGCCACGAGGCGAGTTCTGTCTGTGTTGGGTGAGGAGGGTTCAAGGGCAGAGTCACAATGCGAGTCGAATAATCAGCGCACACAGCGGAAATCATCATAAGCTTCTTCAGAGCGGGAGGGAAAGGATCAAGCGACGAGCGAGCTGTTTCGGGAAGGATGCGAGGCACTGCCAATTCAAGAACTCTGCTGCCAAGAGGTATGTCAATCTGACGGAGGACATCCTCGAATGGATAGGCAGAGTCAACCTCAGTTTCATCTTCTTCAAATTCGTAGAGAGGTCCCTCTTCCTTGGGTGTCTCTGCTGCGCTCTCCTCATCGGAATCGATTATCATGACCGCATCATCATTGCTACTGTTCACTTTGGCGGGTTTGTCGGCTTTGTGAACGGGTGCCTTAAGTGCAGAGAAGCGTTTCCCGCCTCTCCAAATCACCTTCAGACCATTCTCATAGCCGTATACGATGATGGATGAACCATTGGGGGCGAGGATCGGATACGCTTTCGCCGCATGAACACGCTGAGGGAGTTGATAACTAGACGCGTAACACCTGGCGTTAGAATAGAGTGTCTTTAAGAAATCAAGGAGCACAAGCATAGTACCTCAGTTGCAGCCCGTCATCCCTCAGCTTGGCCAAAGGTCTGGTTGGGAAGGATGGCATTTTGCCGCAAGGGTAAAGGCAAGTTTGGTTCAGCCACAGTAGCTTGATTTGTCAGATAAAATACCCGATTTCACTGGATGACGGCAGCTTAATTTAGAAGAGAGAAGAAGAGAAGGGAAAAATCTCGGTCTGGAGGGATAGAGGAGAAAAAGAAAGTATGAGGAGGGAGGTTGTTGTGTTGTGTTGTGTTTTTGTCTGTCTCTGCGGCAGAAGAAAATGATAACCCAAAGTTGATTCTGCCGCGTCCAGCGCGTCAATCATTCAGGTGGGAACCAGTTCCTCTTGCGACTCAACAGCAGAGTCCACCAATTCTCAAGCGTCTCTACATGGATCGACAATGGATATGATCTCAATACTGGCTCTTTTTGCCAGAGAAATTTTGAGTAAACTTGCAATTCCGCGTCGATAATGGCGTCCGTTCGTTCCTTAGGCCTTCACGAACCCTCGGCCTTACCTTTCCTTGTCGCAGAGGACCTCCTGCCTCCTGATCCATCAGAGAATCAATACGAATGGCGTACAACAGTCGATGAAGGTCCGAATGGCCCCGCGGATGATGAGCTTGTCTGGACAACAAGCTGTGTCGTCTGGTCTCGGGCGGGGATCGTGAAGAGGGTGTTCCGGTTGGATATCGAACGAGAGGAGATCAAACATGCTCTCTTCACAAGATTCTCAGTCGAAAAGGCTACCGAGTCAGATGGAAATACTACGCAGGTGCAGGGGCTCAATGGTCACTCAGGCAGCGAGCCTGGCCAGAGCCGTGGTCCGCAAAGCCAACCATCACAGAACTCGCGGCTCACACCCCCGGGGACGTCGCCGAGTCTGCACGGTCGACCTGTTCAAGGGTCGCGGGCTGTTGAGACTGGGGATAGCTCAAGAGCCTTGGTTGTGGTACTCAAATCCCAGGCGCACATCTTCTTCCTAAACGGCAACAGCCATGTCATTCCCCTGCCTTTCGAGGTTGATTCGGTATTTGCGACCCCTCGAGGTCTTCTCTTTCAGAGGAAGATACAAGAGGAAGATATTAGTATTTACCCCATGGCGCCTCCGAATTCATTCATCTCAACGGTTCCTACGACCGACTTCCGCACTTCTCAATCCCTGGAGCTGCCCTCTGGCAAAGCCAAACGACCATCATTGACCATTTCTCCTGCCCAGAACACTGCTTTGAAACCCCGAGCTGCTAAACATGCGAATCTACCCCGGGTGTTCTCTCTCATGGACCCACACTCCGAAATGGGCCTGGTTGTGACCAAACAGACCTCACGTTTGTTACAGAGTAGTATCAACAGCAGACCCTCTGGCCTGGATGTTCTTGATCCTGCCGATGAAATCGTATACGTTTCTCCAAATAATGAACTCTTGGGATCTAGCCGGGCTCTGAGTAAGAATCCGTTGATCCTCGTGGTAACCGTCAACATGAACACTGGGCTGTACACTATCTGGACGGCACGATATAGAGAAGACGAGGCTGGTCCTTCCTCCAGGAAACAACGGAGGCGAGACACAGGGGGCAACCGATCCAAGCGTCGTAGTTCGCATTTCAGCATGGCGACAGGAGCGACAGGAGCGACCACGCCTGCTGCACGCCCGTCCGCGGCCAGGGAGAGCTTCGGTCCCCGAGGCGACAACTGGAACGTGTCTGGCTTCTCCCACTCCCAGTACTCCGTCGACAGCAGGCCGGATGATGATGACCTCGCATCAAGATTGGGCCAGGACTTCGGTGAACTTGGTGTTCCGTCAAAGACATCACGGCGAGTGAGTTCCATGCTCGCTCGCGCCGATCTTGCGACCAGTCAGGATAGAATCGCATTCTCAGATCTCGCTACAGGAAGTCAAACAGGCGCCGTGCCTCATGGAGGCTTGCGTCAGTCCATTGGCGGTACCAGTACCCGTGGGAGTTTTGGATTCAATCCGCGTGGCTCGCTGCCGCCTGGTACCGGCTCCGTATACAGCACCACAAGCAGCTTCGTCGATGCACCGGTTGATCGTCTGCTCGAAGAACTAAACAACGAAAGTCTATTTGAGGGGTTTGATAATTTGGACCTCAAGGAAACGACGTCTGGTCTTCCGGAAGAGGTTTTGCTTTCGAAAGTAGAAAGCTTCTCGACGAGATTCTCTGGCACCTTCCAGACGCCTGTCAGGTCTTTTAAGCCTTCCCGAAGAGTGAAAATCATCACACTGTGCCCCTCAGAATGTGGAATCACGCAGAACGGAAACTCGGCTGCTCTGGCTGTTTATCTCGTAGATCAGGACGCGAAGTCGATGACCGTTGTGAATCTACGCGCTGACAGGGTAGCACTGCCGAAGAAAGATGCAGTGGCTTCCAAGAAACTGCGAAAGAAGGCCTCCTCTGAGGAGCGTTCTTTGCTCGTCCAGGCGACAGGCATACATCACGTCACGGATATTCGAGACGCCTGCAGAGTTGTTGATGGTCAGACTTCACGCATCTTGACCCTTGGAGCAGCAGAAAACGGTGAAAACGAATTGTACCTACAGAGCCCATGGAGCAACCCTATCAGAGTCGATATCCCCCCCAAACTAATGCTGTATGAACGATATGGCGTGTCCTCCAGCGCATCCTCTAGTCGCCCACGAGAAAGTGGTATGAATCGTATAATGACTGATGGCCCGGTATCAATATCTGGTCTTGGCCATCCGTCTGTTCGAGGAAAGTTCGATGTGATCGACACCACAAATAAACGACACAAGCTACAGATACAGATGGAGCCCAGCAATGCGCTTGTTAAGGACGTCCTTCGAATCTGTAAATTTGTTTTGCATGACTTTGAAAAAGCTGGCGATGGTATCTTGGCTGGTTGGTGGGAAACCGTCAAGTGGCTTCGTGCGAGAGAAACAGGCGAAAATGACCTCGAATGGACTGCAATGACAATCGTTTTGTTCGCAATGGCACTGCAATTCATTGACAGTGACCAGACGCCCGTCAAACAAGCACGCAGAAAGAAGGGTCTCCTCAGGTCCAGCAGCGGAAGCTATGTCGACCTTGAGAGCTGGGAGTCGATGTTAGACAAAGAATCAAGCTCTTCTGGCGTTGTAGCGCCTTGGATGGCCAGCAGTTCTTGGGGATGGATCCTCGAGCAAGATGCAGAACAGGATGCTGTCAGGTCTCAGGGAAGGAACGCTCAAAAGACTGACCAGCAGGGTTCTAAGGGGTCAACCTTTCGAAAAAACACGTATTTGGTCCGATGCATAGCTCTGGCCCGAGAACTTCTGCGAACTCCTCAGGGTAACTCGACGATCGGACCAAATGGTCATCTTCCTGTTGCGCTCGCCTGCAATGATACTCTTCGGCGGACTGCCCTGTGTACGATTGTAGTAGGCTTACACCTGTTTCGGGAGGAACAGAAGCTTTCAATCTGTGAAGCCGAGCATGAACGCAAACCTTTGGGTCTCCTTGCGCCCGTTCTGGCCCAGATCGGCGGCTGGCTCGGATGGACGTCCTGGACGTGGGCAGACGAGGCGTACTATGGCTCTGAGATGGCGAGCATGGAACGGTGGCAGTTTGAAGCTTCTCGCATCTCGATGATGGATATTCCTCCAGAGCCCTTCGCGCCTCCTTCGATCTTCGCTCATCTGGAGACTGCATGGGGGCAGCGCTCCTCGCCGTTCTTCACACTCCTGGACCTTGTCAGTACATCGGAAAGCACTCCACACAATGGAAAGTTATGGCAGGAGTGTTTCAGGCTCACCCCGAGGACACTGGCTCTGAATGGGTTCCTCTCCGAAATCCACGACGTCTCGTCCTCGTTCGACAGGGTCAAGCTCCTTCACCGTTGGGGGCTTAGCAGGAACGTCATCGAGACCTTCCCAGAAGGCGTCAGTACGCCGCTGTATGAAGCAATTATGCGTACGCAGACCCAGGCCTCAGCGTCCTGGAATGCGAATCTGTTGGAACTTGTCGATCGAGAGGATCTGAGCATGTCCTTGAACCCGGATACATCATATCCACCTTCGATACCTCCCCAACCCGCCTTATCGCATGATGCAGTGCGCGACTTTCACCACATCGGAGGCTCAGCACTCGAAATTGACACGATCAACTCCTTTGAGGCTTCTGCAGAGGCAGATAGGTTCTCTGTAACACGATTGATCTTCCGGGACGACAAACGCTTCATAGAAGCAGCCAGACTGCTCAACCAATCCAAAGCTCCCGTGGCAGAGTGCATTCCAGAGCCCGACTGGACCGATTCAGACTTACTTGAGGCACAAAAGGAGGTGGTGCAACTCGTCACCCTCCGGACCTTGTCGATCCCTGCCGGACGAGCCATGCTTGCTTTCAGCGGACGCTTGCCTCTATTGACAGAGAAGCTTCCAATTCCGTCATTTTCGCTGCAGTGCGTTATGAAGCCGTCAAACGTGACAATCAGCGCCGAAAGAGCGTCTTTCAGCGAGGAAAAGGTGTGCTGGGCCTTCTTTCACAACGGCGTGTCCACTGGGCTCGCTATCTCCAGGAAGTCAAAAGGGATCGACACCTCATGGATCCTTTTCAATAAGCCGCAGGAGCTGACCAACCGACATGCGGGCTTCTTGCTGGCCTTGGGTCTCAATGGGCACCTCAAATCGCTGGCCAAGTGGGTCGCTTTCAAGTATTTGACCCCTAAGCACACAATGACATCGATCGGTCTCTTGCTCGGACTCTCGGCGTCTTATCTGGGCACAATGGACACCCTCATAACCCGGTTGCTCTCGGTACACGTTACTCGAATGCTGCCTCTTGGGGCTGCCGAACTTAACCTATCACCGCTTACGCAGACCGCTGGCATCATGGGAATCGGCCTTCTCTACTGTAACTCTCAGCATCGAAGGATGAGCGAGGTGATGCTGTCCGAAATGGAAAACGCGGAACAAGAGGAGAGCTCGCCGTCGCATGAGGATCTGCGTGACGAAGGCTACCGGCTGGCCGCCGGGTTCGCCCTTGGCTTCATCAATCTAGCCAAAGGCAAAGACCTGAGAGGCATGCGGGACATGCATATCGTGGAGAGACTCTTGGCCATCGCTGTGGGAACGAAGACTGTTCACTTGGCTCATGTGCTCGATCGAGCCACCGCTGGTGCTACCGTTGCCCTGACGATTATCTTCATGAAGACGAATGATGCGGTTCTGGCGCGCAAGATTGACATCCCCGACACCACTGTCCGGTTTGACTATGTTCGACCGGACCTCTTCCTCCTACGAACGCTGGCTCGACATGTCATCATGTGGGATAGCATACGGCCCAGCTATGATTGGATTATCGAGAGTCTCCCTAAAATTTATCGACGTCGATATCGTCTCACAGGCGTCACCCGACTGAAGAGTGACGACATGCCTTTCTTCAACATTATTGCTGGGCTCTGCTTCGCTCTTGGTCTGCGCTTCGCGGGCTCTGCGCAGCCGACCGTTCGTGACCTGCTTGTCTCCTACCTGGATCAATTCATCCGCATTTGCAGACTCCCAGCGGCGAATTATGACGGGCGACTGACCAGGAATTCGGTCCGAAACTGCCAGGACATCGTTGCACTCTCCGCGGCGACTGTAATGGCAGGAACCGGAGACCTGGCGCTCTTTCGACGACTGCGATCGCTGCACGGCCGCGTGGATGCAGATACGCCGTATGGAAGCCACATGGCCGCGCACATGGCCATCGGGCTGCTCTTCCTGGGCGGAGGCAGTTATACGGTTGGCACATCCGACCTGGCCATCGCCTCGCTCATCTGCTCACTGTATCCGATTTTCCCGACGACGGTGCTGGACAACAAATGCCACCTCCAGGCGTTCCGGCACTTGTGGGTTCTGGCCGCGGAGCCGCGCTGTCTTGTGCCCCGGGACATCGATTCTCGCCGCCCGATCACTCTCCCGATCACCGTCACGAACACGAGCGGTCAGAGACAAACCGTTACCGCACCCTGTCTCCTGCCCGACCTGGAAAGCATCGCGAAAGTGGAAATACGCAGCGCCGACTACTGGCCCCTTGTCCTGGACTTTAGGCACAACAAGCGGCTGTACGACAAGTTCCGGCACGGGGATCAGTCCGTGTATCTGCGGCGCAAGGCGACGTACAACCCCACCGGATCCTCCGTGTTCGTGGCGACCCTGTCCAGCCTCGGCGAGGCGCAGGACGTGCTCCCGTCATCCGCGGCGACTTCAAACCTGGGCGGTCGACTCCTCCCCGCCGCACCGCCCAAGGCCGTCGCGCTGCTCGCCTCGGGCTCCACGCCCGTCCACCGCGCGGCGCTGTCACAGAGCATGTGGGACTGGATCTTCAGCCTCGACTCCCTGCAAGGGCTCGACATCCACGAGAAATCACTGGTGCTGCCGGCCGCGTTCCCCGCCCGCGTCCGAGGCGCGGGGGAGCCCGGTGGCCCTGGCGATGCGCCGTGGCTGCGCGTCTCGGCCGTGGACAGCAAACTGGTGATCGAGAGCAGCGTGCGGAATGTGATCCGGGCGGCTGGCGGTCGGGGCGCGGACGCCGACGAGGTCCGCGATCGGCTCTGGCAGCTGCGGCTGTTGTACAGCTGGCTTGACCATGTCCGACTGGGGGATGAGACGGAGGAGACCGATGGTGATGGCGGTGGCGACGAGGAGGTTGCACCGTCCAAGGGGTTATGGCTGCGGCGAGACTTTTTGGAAGAAACGCGGTGGAAGATCTGGGGGGTGCAGATGGGGGGATTACCATGAGGATGTGGACGAGAAGGGGACGTGGAACTGTAATAGCTATTTGTCTAATTTGAGCGTATGACTACGATGAGTATGTATTTATGTGGGGTTTCATGACTCTGGTGGGATGGCATAGAGGGAATAGATGGTGACTACAAATGTTCAACTGTTCATGTCATCGTGATTGTCAAGGATAATGAGATATGATACAAGATGCAAGTTTCTGCCATCGGCATCGATTTTGCAAGACATGCAGATTAAAGACTACTGCGATCGGATGGCATTCTCCTTCAGGATCCCCCGATCCCCTCCTCCGCCCATCTGCCAGAGCCAAACACCCTCCACAGCCCAAGCGGAGGCACTGGCATGCCGGCCGATCCCACTGGCCCCTTTTGGCCCGGGAGTACCTTGCGTTTGCAACGAACCCGCGTCGTCCGGATCAGCGGCCGTTGAGTTGCGGGCCGCAGCTGAACGAGTCGGGCCGGACGGAGCGCCGTCTGCTTCGGCGAGCATGCCGGCGACTACGCCCTCGCGCTCAATCACGGACCAGAGGCCCTCGACCAAGGGGCTGCCGCGTTCCCCGAACTGGCCCTTGCCCAGGCGGAACAGGATACGGCCGAGGACTTGCCAGGCGATGCAACGTTGAGCGGGGAAGGACGAACGACTGAGGATGGCGAGTTCGGGGACGGTGTAGCCGGCAGCATGCGGGTCCTTGCCGTGGTGATGCAGACCGAGAGTGGTGGGGAGGGAGAGCGAAGTGGTGGGGGAGAGGACACTGCCGATGAGGGAGAACCGGAGAGCGGAGGGATGGATGGCCTCTGCACTACTTGCAGGATGGTAGGCGGACGTCGAGTCTGGATCTTCCGGATCGGAGGAGGGCGGCTGCAGCCAGGAGAGCGCTGATGGATCGTGAGACATTTCGGGGAAATAATGGGCTTGGAGGTCAGACAGGAAAGAAGGAGACGAATGATCTAAATTCGGTAGCGCGTTTTCTCGAGGAGGCGTAGGGAAATGAAAGGCCTCGTGACTGGGGAATTCAGACGCCGGATGGAGATCGGCCGGTGGTTGAGCTGGAGGAAGGTCTTCTGGCGTGAGGACGGAAGAAGTTACTGCGGGGGGAGTTTTCTTGAGCTGCGATGGTTCTTGCTTCTCTGTTGCCGTCTTGGAGTCTTCCTCGACATTGAACGAGACTGACTTGTTGGGTTTCGCAGTAGAAGCATCTTGCGCTGATGATGAAGACGAGGGTGCTGGTTCTGGTTCTGGTTGTGACGAGCTTTTCTCGGATGTGGTGATAGTGTTGTCGTCGATCCGTGCGCGACGGAGGAATCTCCCGAGCAGAGACGGATCCATTGAAGACATCAGCTCCTCCCGCTCCTGTTGAATCTGGGCCGGTGACATGGATGCCAGTTGCCGACGGTTCTCTTCGTCGATGCTCTTCTTTTCATCAGAAAGGGTGGCGGCAGGAGTCAAGAGAGACGGCGGCAACGCTTCTTGTTGCTTATCCGCCCTGCGCTGTTTGAAAGCGGACTGGTTGACACGACGTCGATGTTGCGGGAAGCCTGTTGATCCGGTGGGGTGCTTCGGAGCTGGGGGAACGGCAGCGGAGGGGGAGCGCTCGCGGATCTCGCCTATCAGACCGAAAGGAGAGGAGTCGAGGGAAGGTGATGAAGAATCGAGATTCAGGTCTTGATCGTCATCGAGATTGATAGTGAAGCGTTGACCTCGAAATGCCATGATGAGTAGGTCAGGAGTTGTCTGGAAATGAAGCTATTCAGTGAAAGTTGGCGGGGAAAATAAATAGTACGGAGTAATACTACCGTAGTAATAATGATAGGGCGCTATGAATGAAATCATCTGATGCGGCTCAAAAGCCTAAATTGGAATGCAGAAGACACTAGTCTTCATCAGGAATAGCGGGCCATATGCAGGCCTTTCCTAAAAAGGCTAGTCTGGCTCTATATTCCGTGCATCCAGGTACTTACCCATTCAGGCAGGTACCTCACCTCACTCTATCACCACAAGCCTTGACCGGCTGAACAAGTATATATAATACGTCGGAATCACATTAAATAAGAGAGAGAGTTGTCAATGGTTCTTTTTCTGGCTGTCGATAAGTTCGAGAATCTCAGATATCACCTCAGTCCGGATCGTTTGATGTCTTTCAACGGGAACTGTCCGAGTACCAGGAAATCACCTCGCGTATTGATGGTAGGATGATAGGATTAAGGTAGGTTCCTTTGGCCTCTGAAATGATACAGTAGATGTATCCATAGATATTGACTATTGAACCATTGAGCATGATATACAGGGTGTCTGTCAGAAAATGTGTTACAGAGGGATACAGTGTATCTCCATACGCAGTACTCCGTAGTGTGAGTCGATATCAAGTATCTCACGATACTCCGTATGATCATATCAGATCAAGAGAGTAGAGTACTACCTACTGTCTTAAGTATCACTCCTCCCTCTAAGACTTTTTCTCTTTCTCTCTTTGCTGGATTACTATCATTGACTGATTGATTGATTGATTCTTCTCTCGTGCCCCTTCTCTTCTTCTTCTTCTTCTTTTCTCCTCCCTTTTCCCCTTTCTTTTCTTCTCTTCCTCTTCCTTCTGTCCTCATCTTCCCTGATGGTTCGCTTAGCTTAAGATTTGTCTGATATAGGACCTTCAAGTCCTCTGCCATAGCTTGTCCCTGTCCTTCTTCTTGTCCTTGTTCTTGTTCGTGTCTTTTCCTCCCCTTCTCTCTTGTTTTCTTTCTGTTTCTTCTTTTGTCTCTTCTAATCCTCTTCATAACTCCTCCCTCCCTCTCCCTCTCCATCCCCTTGGCTACTAATACTATCCGTTTCTCTCTTGTTTTTTTCTCGGTTCCTCCTCCCGATAATCTACTTTGTTCTATTTGATCATCTCAAAAAACGGAGTCTCCAACCCATTCTCCAACCCATTCTCCATCCCGGTTATTCTTTTCTTTATCTTGTTCTTCTACCCAACCAGCACAATTTTCAGGCCAAACTTGACGCGACACCATCCATATCTCCCACCTGATCCTTTTTTTATACATGCAAAACTCATCATCACCATCGTCAAGGAATAGTTCTTGAATTTATTTCCTTTTCCATCATGTCTACCGATCAGCCCGAAAATGGCTGGCCTGGCAAAGAGGACGAGTCGCTGTCATCCATCGACTCCAACGCCCGACCCCGGCGAGCCTCCGCCACCACTCGACGGTCGCGTCGCAAGAAGGATGAGGACGCCGATGCCAGTCAGAAAGATCTCCCTAGGTCAAAATCTCAAAAGGACAACACCCAACAGTTAAAAGATAGCGCAAAGGACGCCAAGGAAAAATCCAAACCCCGGGGAAGTCGTCGCCAACGGGAAAAGTCCACCTCCACCAATCCCAATCCCAATCCCAATCCCCATACCACCAGCAGCAACAGCATCAGCAACAGCATCAATAACAATAATAACAGCCAGAGTACAACGGCTCCCCATGACCAGCCTTCATCGAATAACTCTCGCAAGAAACCAAAGCTGGAGCCCACTCCTCCGGACGAGATCCCCAAGAGTATTTCTGTGAGCTCCATCACGACCCCGTCTGCTCCTGCGCCCGCGTCAACCTCAACGTCAAGTGGCCGCTCTCCGCACCTCACGCCCTCATCCGCATTACACCTCCACCAACCTTCTCAGCATGAGCAGCAGCAGCATCGTCCTCAGCTCAATCCCTCGTCCTCTCTTCCTCCCTTCTCCAATTCGACCCCAACTCACACCCCGACTCATGCGCCGTCCCCTGCCTATGCGATGAACCATCATTCTCTTCCTCCTCCACGACCTCAGTCCCAACCGCCTCCCCCTGCTCCTCCTGCTCCCCCTCAGAGGAGGAGTGGTCAGAACTATGATCCCATTCGTTCGGCCTTTGATACAGCTTCTCCAGCTCCGGCTCCCTCGACAGCCAGTCCACCCGCGCACAGCCATTCCCCGCGCAATACGTTCCGTGCCAGTGCCTCGCCGGCCATCTCCAGTATCATCGATCCCCCCCAGCCGACTTCAACACAACACATCTACTCGCCAATTCCAAGGCCCTCGCCAAGCCATGTTCCGTCGACGCTCTCTTCCCCAGGAATACACCCCATTGCTCCACCATCAGTCCATCCTTCACTGGCACCCTCCCCCTTGCCGGCGACCTCCCCCTCC
>NW_020798123.1:0-113094 GCF_002237265.1 Aspergillus thermomutatus | reverse complement strand
GCACCGCCCCCCGCAGATCCTCCGGCGCAGCAAACCGCTTCATCCCATTCACAATTCGCCTACGCAACGCCCCATCAGCCGACGCCACATCCCCCCACAGAAACCCCTCATCCAACCCCCCAGAAGCAACCTTGATGACCCTCGCCTCACACCCGCAAGCCGCCATATCCTCCAGCAACCCCGCATCGCCCACCACAGACGACACCGCCGAGACCTCCCTCCGCTCCGCGGGGGCAGGCAGGACGGGATACTGCCACAGCCAAGCAAGCGGCACGAGCCCCAGCCGCGCAGCGACATTCTCAATCCTCGTCCGCTGGTACGTGGACAAGATGGCACCGGCCGAGACGGCATTCGCCTCGGGATGAGCCGCCTGTATCCGTCTCAGGAGGGGAACGAGCGACTCCGTCTCGTCTCGCAGCTGCTGCTTGCCTTCCTCGGCCGAAGGCTCGTCGGCCATTTGGTCTGCGGCGTTGTGCCGGTAGATACGGGAGGTGTCGACCGCGTCGCCGGTGATGCGGGCGCGGTAGAGCGGGATGCCCAGGGCGGCTTCGTAGAGCGGGATCACGCTGTGCCCGATGGTTTGGTACATGAAGCTGTCGATGTCTTCTTCTTCTTCTTCTTCTGCTTCGTCCTCTTCCTCCCTGGGAGGTTCATGATTGTCCTTTGCGGCGGGACTGGCCGCCTGTCTGGATGTAGATGGGTACAGATTCGCTAGAGCGACGACCTTGTGTCCGTTTATGATGCAGTGCAGGATGGAGTAGAGTGAGTCTTTCCCACCGGATATCAAGGCGATCACGTTTAGCCCTCGTGTTGCTGGGGGAGTCTGTGTTGGTGGCGACATTGTCGCTGGAGGTTGTCCCGCTTGGCTTTGTAGCGCAGTGAGGGGCGCCTCGAAAATTCACCCTGATTCTGTCTCTATGTCTTCTTGAGATGTGCCCCTCCTTTTGATTTGAAATGTAATGTTGAGTGGGAGGAGTATCAGGCGTTGATGAGAATCGTCGACCACTTACTCAAGTAAAGCGCTGGAAGGGAAGCGCCGCATTTTGCAGAAATTTTGAATACTGGATCTATACAATCGAGTTGCCCCATCTCAGATGTAGGTGAAGGCCATGCAGCAATTAGTACCTCTCTACGGAGTACCTTCACAAACAAGTAATAAATGTGAAACTTGGCGACATGCTCTCTAATTTCTTTTTGCTTGAGTAATGTTTCTTTTTTAGGTAGCAATTCTTTCACCAATTCTTCAGATTACCACTAGCACTAGCTATGCCACTACAGAGTACAGACGGTATACGCAACACATCATTTGACGGAAGGGGAATAATGCAAGGTATAAATAAATTCAGTCAAAGCGAGGGGTCTAATGCACCCAAGGGTATGAGTGAGATGGGTGAGAAAATGACTGCTAAAAGGCAGATTAGATGGTACATGTGGCCAGCACAGTAAGATGGGGGGAGGAGGAACGAAAGCAGGACGTGGGGGGAAACACATATTACATCAAATAAGTCACAAAGAATGCAAGATGAGAGAAAATTATATAAAAAGAAAAGGGTGGACAGGCGAACGTTGGAAAGGCTGTAGGCCCTCCAGTCCTTCGCAGGCAAGAATAAGGAAAAAAGACAGAGAAAGGAGAAGGGAAGAAAAACGAATAGTGCCCAAGTCAACCGTCCGCGCCAGAAAATGGTAGGTATCGTCATGCGCTCTATTGATTTTGGTCCAGTGCCATGGACCCCAAGTGCGCCCAAGTTCGATTGCTATCCAGGCAGCCGAATGCCTCCGTCCTTGTAAGAGCAAGGAGCTCGTATGCCTGGAACCTCCCCCTCCTATAACCCACCGATGCAAACAGTCCGGACGCCAACCCAAGGAAATGACCAAGCCAGATTCACCCAGCCCTGATGTGGAAGAACGATTAGGGAAGTATATTAAGTATTAGGAGAGCTCCTGGTCGCATCGCATCATTATAGAGCTTCTAGTAGTCTCGCGAATGGAAATTCAGGCGTGGTCCTCCCGTCGGCGCTTCTTGGCAGGCCGGCCACCGACGGACGATGTGTCTGAAATAGTTCCGTCAGATGACTCGCTCGTCGTTGACTTGTTCGCTGCGGCGTTGGCAGCTTCGTACAGGGCGACCCCCAGAGCCCTCGGCTCACGCTCATCGAAGGCGGGTTGGGTGTTCGAGCTGTTTGTATCGAGAACACCCATCACGATGGAACCACCGCCATGAGTCCTGGCATGCTGAGCAAGGTTGTCGCTGCGAGAGAACTTCTTGCCGCACTCGTGACACTCAAACGGCTTGTCCTGAGTGTGCAGTGAGCGGTAATGACGCTTCAGGTGCTCCTGGCGGCGGAAACGGCGAGAGCATAGCGAGCAGACAAAGGTCTTTGAGGGGTCGTCGGTCAAGGACTGTTTGCGACCGCGACGATTGACTGAAACAGGAGCAGCCGGGGAATCAGAAGAGCTGGATGCGTTGGCGGTCGAGTTTTGACGAGAAGAAGCGGTCGACTGCTGGGCTGACGAAGCCGTCTCAGAGTGACCAGATCGGCTGGCGGCCGAAGCCTGGGTCTTCTTGGCAAGACTATCCGAGCTGCTCTCCGACGCGCTCGCCCTCTTGAGCGACCTGCGCGAGGTGACTCTCTTCTTCGAGCTCATTTCCTCAGTGTTCTCTGTAGCATCAACCTCGGCTGCGATAAAATCGGAGGGCTCCACGGAAGGAAGACCGGATTGGGCAAAGGCCTCTTGGTCGTCCAAATCTTCCAAGCTGCGTTCACTCAGGAACTCGTCCTCATCAAGGAGGTATGTGCCCAGACGTTGCCGCTTATCCCCTAGGAAGTAGGTGCTTCCACTGGGGTGGAAGTCGACGAGGTTGTTGACAAACTCGTCCTCCGAATCAAGGTCGGAGAAACTGTCGAAAGTGGGCAATGAACCGAGGGGATCCTCGGAGGAGCTCGAGAATGAAGGCGACAAGCCCTCGTGAATCGGCAATGTCACAGTTGCGCTGCCCAAAACAACCTTAGGCTCCTCCTCATTGCAGGAAAGAGTAGGCAATGGTGGTAGCTCTGTAGCTGCTCCGACTGACGATTCGACAGTAAGCTGTCGAGGGTCGCAGAAGTCGGATCGAGAGGGCTCGACTGAGAGAATTGACTGGGGATGAGAGATGAAAGTTGACGAGACCGGAGAAGGCGATGGAGAAAGGGATGGGCAGGATCCATGAGCCGATAGGAGATCTGAGCTCTGGCTGGCGGTTAGGGATGGAGTATGGATAAACACTAGAACGGGTTCAGTTAGCCCCTGCTTAGCCCTAGATTCTCCCCAACACAATCCCCGGAACATGATCCTTCAAAAAATGCGATCAATGTACGAAGATTGAAAAAGGAATAAAACACTAAACCGAACAACAAAAAAATTTCTAACTCACCAGGTGTCAAAGGAGGCGAGTCAGACCGCGACCAGTCAGCGTTGGCCAGGAGCTCACTGTGAACATCGCTCTCACAACCTTCCTTCACCCCTTCCACCTTCTCAAATGAGAAGAAGCAATCGTTGATCGGGGTGTGAAGAGAGCCATTGCTGGACGGGGGGCTGCTGATTGTGCTTCCAGATGTGGACAGGGGTGGGGTCGAGGGGAACCCATAGAAGTCATTACTGATAAATCTTGTGTCCAGAGGCATGAGAACTGGAGAGTCCTGCTGCACGATGATGGTAGGCTTGAGATGTGTTGGCTGTGGGGAGGCAATGGGAGTCATGCTCAGGGCACCTCGGAAGGCATTGGTTGTGGCCATCTGATGCATGTTCAACACAGGTTGAGCAGCATAGATGGGCTGCTGTTCTGGCATGCAGTGCTGTTGCTGTGCTTGTTGCTGTGGGAAAGGCGGCACTTGTCCATAGTACTGCATCTCGGACGGGTGACTGGTGAAATGTTGCTGCCGCGATTGCGACTCAGTCGGGTAGTATGCAAATGATGGTTGTCCCTGCACTGGGGTCTGTGCCATTGTGTATGTTGCGTCCATTGCTGCGGGTTACTGTATCTGACTTTGAAAAGGTGTTAGTTAAGTATACCGCAGCCAGGTAACAGTGGTGAGTCAGGGAAGCCACGAACAGACGGTGAAGATGTCCAGGACTCAAGAGACGAACCTCTGATCCTTGTCTTGCTGTCTGCTGATTATGCTATATGTATAGTTGACCTGAATGGGTCCTCCTGTGCGTTTGTTGACGAGGTCGCAGCTCGACGAAGAGTGATGGATATTAGGCGACAATACTGGGGATGAATGAATGTATATAGAGGTGGTGTCTCTTCTCTGGAATGAAGGAATGACTTGAGAACCGCCAGTTGATCTTCCTTCCCAGCCTTGGATACTATGTTGTATCCAATATAGACGAGTGTCTGGAGTCTGTTAAAGGAAAGACAGGGACCTCTTCTCGACACGAGCCAAACCACAAGATCTATCTATCTATGATTCGGAACGCTCTCGATCAAGGCACCGGGAGACAGATAAATGACACGGGAACAGAAAGAGAGATATAGGAAAAGGAAAAAAGAAGGCAAAAGGTTAAGTAGTAGAAGAGAGATAAAAAGGAATGGCACGAAGGGAATTAAGACAGAATCTAGAAAGGGAAAAAAGTCAAAAACAGTTCAGAAATCCATAAGAAGAGGTAGATCAATGCAATGCAGACTAGAGTACAGTACAGAGAGGAAACTGAAAGTCGCGGGGAAATAGTGAGAGACAGGCCAGGCCGATAACTATGGGACGAGGAGCGACGGGGTGGGCAGCAGTGGGCACTGGGCAGTGGATAAAAAGAGCGACTGATCTGCCTGTGCTACAGCTTCGTAGCGCAATTGGTAGTGGCTTCTTAGTCGTACTTTTAGTTCTAGTATTAAAGTACTTAGTTCTCTCTTTGAGGTGCACATGTGGTAGTAGTGGCTTGTACTGAGGTGGTGCCAGAAAAATGATAATAATACTATGATAATAATTTATATTCCGTATGAGTAGGTACTACTACCAAAAAAAAAAAGAATAAATTATATTAAAACAAAATAAAAGCAATTTTAAAATATCATACCATTATTAGATATTATTATTAGTAGTAGTATTTTTATCCCACCCACCTACTCCCAAAGTTCGAACCACTACTAATAAAATACCCGGGAGATATGGTGTCATAATGGATCACGAACCAGACTCTTTGATGATTCTAAATTTTGTTCCTACCAGCAATGGGTAGATATGCAGTATGCGTGAACCATTAACAGATCCAGTATCAGGCAGGTAGGGTACCTCGCTGGTTTCCATACTTTCTCGCCTTGGATTGCAACTCTACAATCTGGGGCGGAAGATATGCGCATCTCAGCCTACAGAAAGTCAGAATGCAAAACTCACTTTTCCTTCAGATAAAAATGTCTATCAGCCAGTCGCAATTGAAATCTGGGAAGCGGAGACCCGCGGGAGGTGGGACTTGTTCCCATATAGGTAGATAGGTAGGTAGTCTGAGGGTTTTAAGAGTCTTTTCATTCTTCGCCATCACGGCAGGAGAAGACGATGATAGTCGCCATCTCCAACCGACCCAGATACCACTACCAAGAGTAAGTTGAAATAATGGAAATGTTGTGCTCTTCCTCAATCCGGTCACGGATGGGTAAGATCAACTACCCTAGACAGACTGGTCGGAGAGTCAGTGACGGATCCCGGTCTGTAGTCTTGTACTAAAAAGGATTCTGACCCACCACTTCGGCCGGGGAACCCAAAAGGGTCTTAGTGGGTGGCGCTCAAGAGCACGAGTAGGAAACATTAGTTGGATTTGGACCAGTCCCAGGCCCCGTTGCGAATGGAAAGTTGGCCTCAATATTAGTACGTAGTTAGATTGTTACAGGAGATACATAGTTGAAGAGGTGGAATTTGCCATACAGAGTGTATCCTACCGGTAAATGCGGAGATTTCTTACTTGCTATCATTCTACCAGTAGTACCTAGATATGGACGCCTTGTCTCACCGTATACACCTAACAACAGAAGGGGAGATAAGTACAGATAGTGGTCGGCAAATACCGCAGCGGCGCAGCACTGGCTGGAGGCAGTGGAGGTACCTAACCTATGGGACTTGAAATGTTGACGAACGCCGTTGTCACCTTGAGAGTCTTGTTTCATGTAGAAGTATCCGATGGAGATCAATGATTGGTGTGATCAGGAAAATTGGGCTATGAATTGCCACTTTCCCCCCGAGACCTCAGCTTCAATGGCAGTAGAGAAATACAGAGTACTACTGAAGGGATTGAAAATGCTCACATTGTCCCTCCCTCACCCCCCAAAATAGTGGCCTCCAGTAAAGAAGGATAATTCAGTTCTCTTTCAAGCCAGCTGACGCGCGCCTACCGATGGAACCGACCATCCACCGACGAGAACGAACCTCAGAGGAATAACCTTTTCAGCTTCATATCTTTTTCCTGCAGAGAACTGACTTTGAAGGTTACCATTTGCCAACCTTTGGCCTCGTTACCAATGGAGCACGCATCAACTTCAGCTTATCAGTGGACTATTTCCCATGGGTTTGGTGACTGGGAGCGCTTGGAATCCAGCCAGTCACAGAAAATCCTGGGAGAATGCGAAAGTGGGGGCCCTCTTCCTCATGCGCAACTTTGCAGCAACTGAGGAAAGGTGGTGTGGCAGACTGGCGGAGTGGCAGTAACTCTTTTTGATGCCGCGCTGATAGGAGTTAGCTAGAACGCTAGATAGATAGTGCATTGAAAGCCAATAGACTCTGCGCGTGATGGGAGGGATTGACTCGCCCGGCTAAGCTAGGCGGCCCCGCTGGGATATCCCGTCCGCCATTTGGGGAATTCCATCGTTCCAATCAAGGTGACAAGATAATCCACAACCAGATCAAAAGAATGAGAAATCATAACACGATGGCTTCGGTACTGGACTCAGAGTCAGTGAACAGTAGATCAGCATTGCAAAGTTCCAACGGGATCAGCAAGTGGGTAGTAGTTCGAAGCTGTTACATAAGGCAAGTAATCATTGAGCCAGTCACTAATCAGCATCAATTCCCCGTGCGACACAAGTCTGCCCATCTAAATTTCAGGACACTGCTGTGATTGGTTCAACCCACTGTTCATGGCCACGTCGCTCAGGACTTTCCTTGGGTTTCAGGAACCAACAATTGCGCATAGTCTGCTTCTCTAGAGTAGAGAACCTAGGGAACCTCGAGTGACATGAACCAATTTACGTGAGCAATAATAATATAAAATGTGGCAACCGAGTATTACTCTGAGAAGCATGATTGATCACTTAGAGCAGTGTTGAAACGGTTGCGAACAGGGTCCACTGTCGCGGAAGTGATAGCATGGTCCTCCAGACCGACATTCCTATCATCCTATTTGCTCTGGCTCTGAGAGAGGCGGAGGGCAAGTATGATTGTGTGGACGTGCATTCAATCTACATTAATATGCAGTCCATATTTCATATACTGCGGTCGGATACCGAAGTTGTTACAGAGAAATACTGCTGAGCTCATTCCGAAACATTCTGGTCAATAGTTTCTTCGATTTGATGGAGAACATGTAGATATTGGAGTGCATCTTACCATATGCTAGCCAGAAATAGTCCCCCAAAGTATTGAACCTAGGTAGTGTGCCACTGCTACTTTTTCTCCGTATGGTAAGAACTGCCGGTCGTCGACCACTACCGATCGAGATTGATTTTCTGGGGAAGAGAGCATCTACAACGATTGCAAGCAGATGATAGGCCGGACGGGAACTTGCTTTTGGGGTCTGAAATTTGAGAGGTGTTGATAGGCAGTTAGACTTGACAGTTGTACTGTTGTCCATCATGTGAACAAAGAGCTGCCTCGGAAGTGCAGTGCTTGGGCCTCAGGCACTCTTAGCCTAAGTTTGAGATTCGACCTGTTCAACGGTAGATAGGATCAATTTTGGTCGGGCTACTGCAGGAACAAATGCGGAGAGGCATTGGAAAGAAAAACATACATATGCCGACCCTTGCTTGATCAGACGCAACCTCTTGCTTTGTTCTGTGATATCCATACATGGTGACTACCTTACCTTACGTACAGTAAGTACTTATCCACCCAGACTCTTTTGTCTGTATGTAGATGTAGACCAAAATGTGACTGTCGAATCAATGATCTTTCCTTGGCTGCCTCATTATTCCAAATCCCACCTCGTGATTGAACCGCCTATCTATGGGAACGGTCTCGAAACTCGAAAATTTGCTTGCTTATCAATTCGCCCACTAGCCACCACCGGTGTTGACTGTTTAGTCTGACAGTTGATACATAAGAAGATCCGCATACACCGCCTTCACCTTAGAGGGCTGACATGATCAACACAACATGAAACATGATGGGCGTATGCTTTACTGTCAAGGGCTCCGATGATGAAATGATTTGCAGCGCATAGCAAAGTGACAGGACAGAATTGCAAGCAAGGGACTCCAGAAGAGCTGTCATATCTTTATGCCAAAATTGACTTATATCTTGGGTCCAGCGAGGAATTGAGTCCAACGAATCGCAATTTGGGTGCAATCAACCCACTATTTGCCACTTAGGACTGTACAGACTACAGTACCCCGTAGGGTAGGTAGACATGCATGTCTCTTCTCCCAGGGTACCTGACAGACCTATGTAACACAAAGCAAATTGATGGGCCGAGTTGCCGGTTAATTTCCCAAGATCATGATTTCCCACGTAGAGACAAGTCACCGCGCAGTCAGGTACCTCACTGACTGACTTGGGAAATGAGACGCCCAGACTCCGAGTACCTAAATGCTGGACATCCGTGAACCTCCATTGGACAGTCTCAAGATAGAATCTGACTTTATTGGCCGACCCCTGACCTTTAATGACGGGTCACGGGAGGAAAGCTTCCGGGGGGCCGGAACGGTCCCTGGGTGTGCACCCAAATTTCAGTGATAACACATTCAAGTAAGGGCCAACATCTACGGATTACAGAAAAGGTGTCTGAAAGATGATTCAAATCACTACCAAATTGATAAATTTCAGTGCTATCTCACATTGATGCAAACGATGCCAATCAGAGCTCCATATTAAACCCCCACTGCAATTTGGTTAGGGTCGGTTGTCAGCACTATAGGATCAAATAGATTGACAGTTTACCCACCAAGGCCTCCTCCTCTATGCATGGAAGCTGTACCAATTCCTTCGAGAAGAGATCGAAGGCTTCGGAGCAGTACTAGATTGCTACTATGCTTCCAGAATCCACACTCAAGTTCGAAAATATATTGCTCTATATGGACTATGGAGACCTACTTTCAGCGTCGTCTAGGATGTCGACCGTCGCGTACATCATCCGATATCCGTCGAGTACCGACTGCCGTCAGCTACTAGTACTACTGTATTATTCCGTCCTAAACCTGATGTCGTTTGCCTATTAGTCTCCAGGGCTTGCAGCTGCAGCCTGCAGCAAGGGTTATCGCCACAGCCGGAGTGCCACACAAAGAAAACAAAAAGCCGTTGTCGCACAGACGAAAAATGAGATCGAGGGATCACATCTGTCATTGCCTGCTGCCTGTTGATGAACGCAGAAAGACAAACCCAACTTACCCAAGGTAGGATCTAAATTTGAGAATCTCGTCAATGGATTCTCAATTCTGATGGATCACAAACGTTGAGCCCATGGCAATCGAGATTGTCAATCGGTGGTCCCTTCCGGAGCACTGTAATTCGCCCGTCCGATGCGTGATTGACATCTTCCGAAAGCACCTTACTTTACGGACTGTTTACTCGGGCTGTACGTAGTAGATAGTCCGTACCTAGTAGTACTATGACAGATAACTCGTTAGTCGTTACTTACGGCAGACACCCCACAGTCCGAGCACCGCATGGCTGGAGGACTAACGTAGCCTAGAACAAATGGTCGCAACCGTTGTCTTGCATGGTTGGAAATTTCGGTCTGTGACCGAGTTTGTGGAGTTGCAGAGCACGGATTATGGAGCTGGTACGGGATTTGCACGGAAGAAAGGTAAACATGTCGTAGACGTCAAACAGCGCAATTTGACGAGACAGCCAGGCCCTTTTTTCTTGAAGATAGTTACCTGGAAAGGATGGAATAGGGAAATGTGGGTTTCGATGGCGCATCCGCGGACGGCGGATGGGCGGTAGTCCGAGCAAGCTGCTGGACAGGCGACCGTGCGAGTAGGAAATGGGCCTCAATTGAGCGGTTTTCTCCGGGCGAATCAGCTATTGACAAGCAGAACATGTTATTTTTTTGTTTTGATGTTGATGTTGATGTTGATGTTGATGTTGATGTTGATGTTGATGTTGATGTTGATGTTGATGTTGATGTTGATGTTGATGTTGATGTTGATGTTGATGTTGATGTTGATGTTGATGTTGATGTTGTTCTGGTTGCTATGAGCGCGATGGCAGCTTTGCCACTTAGCTTTTAAGGTTATTAGCTTCGTGGTATGCTACCGAATTTGAATTCGCAAGAAAGTATCTATCTCTGTATCATACTTGGATCCAAGAGATTGCTCAAGATAGCAAACATTCAAACCTAGAAGCTCGGTGTCTGTAAAGAGAAAGCATAGAAGAATCATATCACTATCTCAGACAGTCATAATGTCAAGGACTCAAGGCCATACGCAAGTAGCCACTCGGGTTCTAGACTTCCACTCATTACGGAGTCCTACTGTACAAACTACAGAGGTACATCGAAGACATCAGACACTTCAGATAACCTGATACTCTCGCCATCATGCAATATTCTGCAAGCGCCAACAGTGCCGAGCCGGTTTCCACTGTCATTCCACACCTTAAAGTGGAATGGAGAAGAGATTTCAGCATAGTACAACGTCCTCAGACTACGGATACTTTCTGTAACACTTTTCCAAACTGTCATACCATGCATGTCAACTCAAAATGGAGGATTTCGGGGACGAGACTCGTTATGCCCTAAGTTACGCTCTTTGACCCTGTCCAGTCTTCAGGAAACTTCACGTTCCCGTCAACCATGTATAAAGCTTATTATCAACGGACCAGAGTATAGGATCCTGGAATACGAGCATTCGGTTATTTGCCCCCACAACCCGAGACGCTGCAGAACTTCAGGACAGACTGCGCTGTTCAAACTGCTGATTCAATGCTGGCTTATCGATAGTCATTTGCACAATCATAAGGTACAGTACGACTCCGAATCTGTATTTTCTAACACCACCCTGTCACCGCCAAGCGACGTATTGCGAAAAGCGAACATCAGCAGATCCCCCACTAAGCCGAGAAGAGCAAGTGGAGGCACGACCGTACCCGACCCGGACAGACTAGTCTTGCTGGACTGTGGAGGTTTTCAAGGACCTTGCTGGGATGGGCTAGAGTGCGAGACTAGGACGGAATTACCCAGTCTTTTGGTCAAGCTCCATGTCGAAGGCCAGTAAGCTCGAAATCTGAAACAGACTACGCGTACCTCATCCCTCCAATTACACGAATGGCCTGACTCGGGAAAAAGTGGCGACGGTGTCTGGGTGTCCAGGTATGGTATGTCGTGATCCGTAGTGCCTGTCTTGGTACGGAGTACTGAGAGTGGTAGATATGCAACGCTTGCAACTTTCTGGTACTTATTTCCGTGCTTGGATGCAGATCCTCATTGATGGAATCTATTATGGGCAATTCTTGGGGGAAATTAAAAGAGAATTTGATGTTCATACGCTCATGGAGCATCCGCAGAGCTACGTACCTACTTTAGAAATAGAATACATACTGTGAGTTCAGAGTTTCCCTGTTGACCTCTCCCTAACAGTCCTTCAAAACTTAAGCTTAGCCTCATTTCATAGACTTTCAACTAGAGCTCCCCAAACTCAACTGACAGTAGAAGACACCTCGAACATTCGACCGGCCCGGCTTCAGTACCAGCTTTAGAGGTCAGAGGACAGAATCCAAACTAAGTTTCAGGGCGGCGAGCACGTGCCTCGAGCGTCGATAGTAATGGTAACATCTCCGTCCTCCGCCGACGCCATAATCAATGATCTGGCCACCTTCAGTCCAGGCCTTAGGCTTTAGGAGGTCCCGTGTGCGCTATGACATTGCCTGTCACTGTGCTTGAAATGAAGCTGTGGTTATTGGAGAACAGATTCAAGGCACGACAGTTTTGCTCAGAGCCATCAATGCCAAGCAGCTATATGTCCTCTTAGGAGTTAGGATATTCATAAAGAACAGGCGGTTATTCATTACAGTAGGTTTGAGATGGCACCAAGCTTGTCAGGCTAGCTATTCCCTCTATCGCAATCTGCGGGGCCTGTTTATATTATGATACAGGACAACCTGGCCGCTTAATTCACTGGGGGTTTCTGTTATCGTCTCACGCATCATCAAATAAATTGCTACTGTCGAGTATTGACAGGGCTAAATAAGCCATAACGATAATAGCCAGTAATGTCCCTGTGTGGACGAGAATGGTCAAGTGGACTCTCTCTCTCTCTCGCCAGGTGGCCAAGTTGCTGCTGTGGCTGGTCTAAAGCCACCCCAACTATGCCGGATGCATCCGACACTTGCGCTAGCCGAGATGCACAACGGGGCCAAGAGAGCAAGGATTAAGGAATCAGTGTGTGCGAAAGAAGCTCCTGGTGAAAATCGCCATCTGTCAGTCTGGTAGAGCGCCCCATTGCTTTTTCCCAGAGAATAAAATAGCATGTCTTCAGTGGGAGGACTATTGTGGTTGATCCGCATCAGAGAGGATCCTAGGTTGATAGCTCAAACACGTGCACCGATGGCAACCGCTCAGCGCTCAAATCCTGATTGCGTCCACTGGGTGAGGCTACCGCATGCTAAGTCTCTATGGAGTCCACGGGATGCAGATTGCATTCGATTTGTGGAGGTGGACGTACTAAACCATGCGCTACTGTACCATACCGTAGAGGGTTATTCTTATGGAGTGGGAGTTCTTGCGTTGATGTTATCTGTTCCTGGTTCCTGCGTCTGAGAGTGCATTGGTTTGCAGCTGGTATTGGTCGACGAGGCCGAGTCTAAACCATCTATGGTATGTTGTTGATTTGCTGACTTTCATAGATAGTGTGGACGGTGGACGGCGAAAAACGTGGGATCAGACTTCCCAAGGTCCCCGAGTCCTCCATAAGGTAGTCCATACTGCCAGAGAAAGTTTCAGAACTCGTGTCTCTCTCAAGTATGGAGAACACAATCAAACTTTCCTCAGGTGGCTCTGCTCTTCAAGTTCAGAATGGACTGGAATAATCGAGGTTAAGCCCCTTGATTCTGGAGACGAAAAACAGAGTTTCTGCGTTGCCGCTCGCCGTTGACTTGACAATGCCATACTTCTGGTAACTCTCGTGACGAAACTCTAACCTGGAGGTTACTGAGCGCTGGGAAGCTTGGGATGAACTCTGCAGCTGTGATGGGTTATGTTTGCCGAGGACAGACATTTTCAGCATATTATCGAGGCCAAGCGGGGTTAGGCTCTGTTATCCAGAAATCGGGGCGTTATCACCTGGCATGACTCGAGCTGCTACCTAGCCTGTGAGATGCTCTATCTCTGAGATCGTCTACTGAGCCTATCGCGTTGATGGGCTTATATTGTCTCATACCTAGTCCCGCGGGGATCCATAACACCCAAATATCCATGAAGGGCAGGGAGTTATGGAGTAGCGGTTACCCGAGTTCCAACTTGCTACTTGCTACTACAACTGCAAGCCGAATATTGCCAAGGTGTGTGGAGAGGTGTCTCTAAGCCCTCTCACATAGACATTAGACCCAACTTTGAGAGAAATAGTCACTATTTGCTGATACGGAGACGTGCAGATATCGAATCGAATCTCGGCGTACGAAGCTAGAGCATGCCCATCTCAGATAGTGCGGTCCCAATAAATTCAGGCGTGAACTCTATCTGGAAGGATTTACTCCAATACTCCACATTCCAAGATACCTCTTTGAGTAGTTGGCTGAGAAGCTCTGAGGCTAACAGCTGCGGTGTTCTCATCAAACCGTGATACTTCAATCGAGTCTTGAAGGCGTGCATAGCCAATGGGACCATGCATGAGGCACCTGGAATAGTTATCGGTCTGGAGCGGGAGAGAGATACGATGATATGATGTGCTTCCACTGCTTCTGACTTGATTTAGGCCGTCTTCAAACCCTTGTTCATGATCGACGTCCCAATGCCCCGGAGGTCCTCCCAACCAATGACTCTGGACTCTGGAGACTACCATTCCGCCATCCCGCGAGGAAGATACCATTTGATTATCTCACGTAATGCCGAACAGCACAACAGATGGTTGATCGAGGAGCGATCAGGGAGAGAAGCAGATAAGCGGATGAGGTATTTCCTGTGGCAGATCTCTCGACACGAAACAATGGTGGCTGTTTGGTTCCTTGGGTTGAAGTGGAAATCATTGCGGCATGGGCCATGGGCCATGGCACAGAACACGAGGACATTCCAAATGGTGCGCTGTGCGTGTTGCGCAATGATCACGGTGCAAGGATCAAGGCGCGTCCTTGACTCCTCGCCCGTGCTTGATAGTCTGCTTGAGACTTTGGCTGCTGCGGGGAAGAGTTATCTTGAGAATTGAGCTCGTGAGCCGCGGCAGCATCAACTATGAAGGTGTCTACGGGTGACACTGGGCCTTGCTGAGGTGAGTAAGACTGCACCTCAACGCAAGAGACTGCATGAGAACCATGGACCTTATCCTTGCACAATACAAGCAGTCTTATAAAGAAGTCATACGAAGCCCAAGATGGCAACACAGCACGAGACCATCCGGATCTTGGAAATGCTACCGCTAAGCTAAAAAGGATTCAACACCAAGCAGCAGCCGAGCCCTGTCGACCGTGCTGAAGATGGCTGCATCATGCAAGGCACTCGAGAAAGCAATAACAAGCCACACGGACAGAAGCAGAGCATTAATCCTCGTCCTCTTTACAACCCAGTTCTCATCTCTAGACATGAAAAAGCAAAAAAAAAGAGCAAAAAAACAAGAGCGTTGTTCCCTTCTTTAGGAGGGTACACGTAGCGCAACCAACCGCGTAAACACTAAACAAACAATCCTCGAACCACCAATACAATCACCAGAAGTAAATCAGGTCAGGAGCGACAGCCTCAGTGGATGTAGAATGTTGAGATCATGCTCCCAGAGGGAGACTCAGTCTCTTCCTATCATATAATCATCCATTTGTCTCATCACAGGCTTACACCCTGTTACGATTCATGGTGTTGTCTTGAAGAGAAGGAAGGAAGAAGAGAAGAGCGAGAGAAATTCTATCTGTATCTGTACTCGCTTGGCATTTCGCATCCCACAAAGGAAAAATTGATTATGTAATACTCACCAGCCTCATATGGAAAAACAGTATCCCCATCCTCCGAATCTCCCACAAGGATAAATTTCGTCGCAGCCAGCCAACATTCTTACTTTTTTTCTTTTTTCTTTTCTTTCTTCGTGCGGCGACGCAACTACTATTTCACCCGTGTTGCCTGGACATCGATTCTCGTGATGTTATACCAGGTGTCAGTTGTGTCACAGAGCAACGGAATTGCACCCCGGTTCTACTTTATTGGTCTTTCTGAATTCTATCAAGGATGAGACCATTTGGTTTGGGATCGGACAAACTTCATTTTTTCTTTTATGTGGGTTTGAGATAGAATCGTAGACAGTAGCTGCGGATATCTGAATGAAATTGTCTTTGGAATTGGAGTTCACTGAAGTCATCGTAGTCGTTAATCTAGTCGTATGCTATGTCCGACACTGTATGGAATACTGGTATGCAATTCAGGGAAGAGCTTATTCGCCCGGCTCATCACCAATCTTCTCCAGTTTGCCCATCTCTCTCTTCTCGCCCGCCTCGCCAAAGATCCTGATCCTATCCACGCGCAGCTTCTCGCTGTCCCCATCCCCATCCACGAAGAAGATGACCAACGACGTGACGTTCTGGAACTTGACAAACCGCAAATCGATCTTCGCCGTGCCCGTCTTGGAATCCCAATCCTCAGGCTGAATCGTCACGGTCTGCGCCGGCGTGGTGTCATCCGCCTCGTCGAACCCAAGGACATGCGCGCGGTTGGTGTACAGCTGAATTGTCTTCGGACGCATAGGCGCCTCGTCGTCCTCGTCCGATCCGGACGCAGACGCAAGAGAGGTAACCTGCAGCGAATGGACCTTGAGCGTCGACTTGAACGGAACAAAGAGCATCAGCTGTTCGTCCGTATCGCTCTCCACCCAGTCCGCCGGGGCGCCTTCCTTCCTCTTCCCGTTGTCGCTCAGCGCGGACGGCTTCGACGGCTCGAAAAGCGTCTTCGCGGTGCCGAAGTCGCTATCCCGGTTCAGCAGCTCCAGGCCCTTGGGTTCGTACTGGTCTGTGATATCGCTGTATCCCTTGGGCACGGCGGCGCCGATCCAGCCGTTCCCGCCGCTGAGATCACCCGAAGCCTCGCCGGAGTCGGAGTCGTCGTTCTTGCTTGCTTCCGAGGCGAGTTTGCGGACGGCGTCGGAGAGGGCTTTGGGGTCTGCGCCGCGGACGGTGGAGATGGGGCGGGCCTGCTGGAAAACGATGAAGGTGGGCATTCTGGCGAGACTGTTAGTATCTGTGCATTTCTTGGGATCTGCGCCAGGTGTGACTGGTGCAATGTGTTTGACGTACGCTGTAACTCCATATGCACGGGCAATGTCCTGCTGCTCGTCAACGTTGACCTTGGTGAAGGTAATCCGGTTCGGGCGCGAAAGCTGTTTGGCCAGCTGATCGTATGCGGGGGCAATAGCTTTGCATGGTCCGCACCAGTCTGCGTAAACTTTTGGGGAAAAAAATAGTCAGTAGCTGTCAGTGACACGGGGATGAGTAGGCATAAGAGCTCGCGGCTGTGGGCAGCCAGGAGAGCAGCGGGGGCGGGGAATCAGCAAACTGGGAGCTTACAGTCTGCCACGACGAATCTGGAAGTCGATAGAAGCATGGTAAATTGCTCCTTCGAGGAGATGTGAATAGGTGCGGACATTATGGCGACGGATTCTGACCAGCTGAGCAGATGATTGGAAGAAGGATGAAGTTGACAGTGGGAAAGAGAGACATGGTGGTTTTCTGTTTCGGGCAAAATATGTCATCAGCTGAGCCCCTCCACAACATCGCCAACAGCACCAGCAATGCTTGCAGTCCAGAATGCTTAGCATTAGAGCTTGTCTTCTTGTGCTTCCCTGTAGCGATCTGTGCCTGATCAATCGATAATCACTGATTGAATCTGTTATCTTTCCGACGACTGCTCATAGTCATTGCCATGCTAATTTATATATACACATCATTCCCTCGAATTCACACCCGATGGTATCAAAACATAGGCTCGTAAAACTCATGGAGCAACTTGAGATACTCCATCCCATCGTGAACGTCGCATAGACGCGTACAGATCTATAGAGAGTCCTACACGTATCAGCCATTCGTGAACACACCGACCAACGCTGTGTCAGAAGCCAACTGTTCCACTCCCGGCACAGACTGCTCTATCGAGAGGCTGCAAGGACTCCATACCCAGCAAGCTCTCTAACCAAGGTCCCGCCTAGAGTGATGCGTGGACGGCTGCTCCTGACATGCCTGGTTCGAGTCGACGACTCTGAACGAGACACCACCGATCGTGCCTCTCAATCCTCTGCAGCAAGACTTTCGCAATCCTATCCAGCAGGGACAGCCAGCGAGTATCTAGCCTCGATCTCCAACCACTAGGGCGAAGACAAGCCATATAGCCAATTGCAATTCCAACCTCCGAGACATCCAAAGCTCAACCATCGCCCTCCTCCATCGCAAACAAGATCTTCATCCAGAGACTACACCCCCGGCACCCGATAACAACCTCCCCATGCTCAGCCTCCTTCTCCAAGTCCAGCTCGGTAACCATGAACCCCCTCTCATCTCCACACCGACAGCCACGATACCAGCACAGTAACCCCTCCCCATCGCCCGTCTCCTCACAGACCAGATCCTCCAAATCAACCACCTCAAGCCCCGTATGAAACGCCGTCACCGCGCTCTTCTCCCCCTTCGCCGTCGTCGCCCGCTCAAGTCGGAGCACACGGTCATATTCCGCGCGCAGGGCAGGGTCAGAGAGTGTCCTGTAAGCCGCTGTTATTTCGTCGATAGTGAACGTCGGAGAGGCATCAGCGTTGCGGTCGGGACTCGGGCGCTGGGGGATTTTCGTATCGTGTGTGGATGCGGGCGCGGGCGCCGCCGCGATCGAAGTCGCCTTATCGGGGTGGTGTTTCAGGAGAGCCTTGTGGTATGCGACCTTGAGTTGTTGTTTGGATAAGGCTGTCGGGGTGCTTGTGAGTGGGAGGTTGAGGATTTCGTAGTAATCGTGTCGTGGTGTTTGGGATCTGGTCATGCTTGCGGGCGGCTTTCTGGGAGTTGCTGGTAGTGTTTGAGCTTATTCGAGGAGTCTCGGTATTTCAGGCATGAGTGTTGCTTGATCGTAGGATGTAGTGAAAAAGGCGACTGGGATGAAGCCCGCAGGTATTGAATCGGACAAAAAAAATGCAATGTCGGTCCGCCGCCGCCTTCAACTTGAAGCGGTTCCGCCGTATTAATATTTGACTAAATCAAGTCATGGTTCTTGCCAGCTGCGACATGAACCTTTTACATTAATGCAGACTAAGCGCTACGCCCCTCAGGCAGAATTCAGAGGATGCAACCAGAACTCTACTCTAGTCGGCACGGTTAATGCTCGGAATATGTCTATTGGCACCAAGTACAGTTATAACCCAAATTTATGACATACTCCAACTCATCTGCCCAAGTTTCTCAGAGTAAATCAAACGTCACACAATGACATGGTTATCAGAAAACGGCAAATCACATGTCGGATATCAAGATACGAACAAACCAGAAATGCAATGCTATCCAGACAAAGAAAAGAGACCGAAGTAACCACAGTGGAACCCCCTACTCAGAGGTCTTGAAGACGTAGCGGTCCTCAGCCTTGCTGTTAAAGGGAACACCAAGCTCGAGGAGCTTGACGAAAACGTCAGAGAAATCCTTGAAGAAGGCATCGCTGTCCCTAGCATAGCGCTCGACGTGCTTCTTGAACTCCTTGTCCTTGACCAGGGCAAGATCGGTGGGAAGCATCATCAGCGTCTTGGTGGTCTTGTCAGTGAACTGGGCGGGGCCGTTCCACTTCCGGCTCTGCCACTTCTCATCAATAAGCAGACGGAAGAACTCGTTGGTGAAAACAGTGGGGCTGAAGTCCCAGGGGCCGTCGAAGCCAGAGCGGTCGGTGTGAGCCCGGCCCAGGGCGTGGGCACCGGACAGAGCAACGATCTCCTGGTCGTTGAATCCCATGCGGTAGAAGATGTCACGGATGTGCTTCTGGTCCTTGGAAGCATCGGGGAGACGTCCGTCAGGCGTGCAGGCAGCTACGTCCCTGTCCTGACGGCCAGGGCGCCAGGGGATGGTGGGACCACCCAGTTCCTGGATGGCGCAGGCGCCGGCCAGAGTCCAGAGATCGGAGTAGGTAATCCAAGGGAACTGGGCCTTGATGGGCTCGAGGAAGTCCCGAGCAATCTTGAGACCAGCGTTGGCGCCGTGATCGGACTCGGGGGCGAATCTCATGGTAGCGCCGTTGCTTCCTCCAGTGCCGGTCTCCTTGTCATAGGTACCACTTGCGTGCCATGCCAGGCGGACGAGGACCTATCAAATCACCAGAGGTCAGCACTCTGTTCATTGTCCGTGTATTTTCTTGACAAGCGGAGGAGGACTTACTGGTCCATAGCTGCCATCGTCATAGTCGGTCTCATCGGCAAGACGGCGAGCAATGGCATCGTACACCTTCTGGTAGTCCTCCTTGCTAGGAACAAAGGTCTTGGAGCTGACGGAGTCGCTGCCGTTCAGGTAGAAGTATGCACCGGCACCACCAGCAACGGCGAGACCAGCCCACAGGAAAACGTTAGAAGAGGACTTGCCCGAGTCGGCTTCGGAGGCATAGCCACGACGAGCAGCGACACGGAAGCCTTGAGATGGGAGAGCAAAGCGAGCAAAGCGAGCAGTGCGGACAGCAGGACGGAAGGAGGAGGTAGCAGGAGTGGAGCGCAAGAAGGCGCGCGAAGCAGATCTAGCAGCCGAAGCCATTGTGCAGGAGAGGAAGCGAAGGAAGGACTGTGTAGAGATAGTCGTCGAAGCTCTCGATTGATGGGGGAGGGGGAGAGGAAGAGGGATAGATATTATATAATATACAAGGTCAATTTCAATTTAAGAAGAACAGACTGAACCTGACAGAGGGAGAGGGAAGGAATAAGAATGATAAAGGAGGAGGACAGGGATATCTGCTCCTAATAAAGTGCAGCTGTTCCCGTTCCATAAGAAATCGATAATCCCCTCCTCCTCCTCCTGCTGCTCCTAGACTACAAAACGCCGAAGCCCATCGAAGCCCAGGAGGAGCCGTAAGCACCAACCACAATGCCCAGATTTGTGAGCTCTGGACCCGATTCTTTTGACTCAGCAGACATTCTCTCCGCATTTTCCCAGAGGTTCTTCTTTTCTTTGGCAAGGAGGGGATATCGGACACGAATGGCCGTGGCAATAGGCCGATCCATGGCTCCCAATGCTCGTTTGCCTCCTGCACCTCAGATATACTGATCATTCATTCTCGAGAGATCTATCTACAGTTGCTTGCGTTGATACCATTATCTTTCTGTCAAAACAAAGATTGACGGAGTACTAGCAACGATGATAACCGAAGATGGCTCGTCGGGCGGATCCCCGGCACCCCGTCGTCCATCACAACATTATTAACAGGAACACGCTCTTTGGCAGAGTCTCAAGACTCAAGAGTCAAGCGTCTCAATAACCGCGGCAGATTCCGATCTCCACTCCTCACTCTCACGCTCATTCTTCATTGGTGTTCCTGTTCTGCTTCCTGGAGGATTGGTTACTGTTTACTCATCTCACTCATCTTGAGTTCGAGACTTGCTGCGATTTATCATCAAGTCCAGCTGAGATTGAAGAGTTTGCTTGTTTATTATATCAGGTTCTGAAGGCTAAAATCTTCACCACGTCGACTTGGGTGCGCTGATTATCAATAACTTTAGACGGAACTCCCTCACAATAGACCTGGATAATACTCGAGACCAGTTGATGAAAGCAACGGACTGATGGTTTCGACATCATTCAGCCCTTGATTGCGCTATCTAGACATCTTACGTCGCCAACCCGGCTATGGAATAATGCTACCGGATGTAGAGAAGGTGTTATGTTGTATTGCTCTCTTCATGACCAGAAAGCCTAGAGTTCTTGCTTTAAATTCAAGTACAAAGAAGTATGGTTCCACGTACAGGATATTCATGTATAGAACAACAGGGTTTGCATTGATATACTCTCATCATGATATGATAAAGGTAAGATGTCCGTCGTAAAAATAGTCCTGCCGTTCGAAAGAGACGAACACCAGGGTGGAGTAGACGCAGCTCTGCTAAAAACTGTTTGGTTTTGATCTTCCACTGAACGAACAAGATAAAAAGCATACGACTTGGCCATTGAGAGACTAGACGCGTGCTGTGTGGTTATAACAACATTGGAACAAAGTATATAGGAGACACCATCGAGTCTTGAATTGAGATTACAGGCAATAGCTCATACATCAATGAGCATGTGCGAATTGTTGCTGGATGAGTGTTGAAGAGAAGGAGAAAAGCGTCTTTCTTCAGCGAAAGAAAAAGATGAAAACTTCGACAATCGAGGTCACCTGACTAAGAGCACACTAATCCTAGGCCCATATACCACGTGACACACGTCCAGCCAGCCCTTTATATTCTTCATCCTCCACACAACAATTTCTCTCTTTCTTTTTTCTCTCATTACACTTTTCATAACACTACGAACGCATAATCAACCTCCAAATCCTACTTTTTCCTACAGGTTGGTAGGTCATATTGGCGTACTAGAAGGAATTCCTAGGGCATAATAAGGCTCCTCTACCGTGCTGGAGTTTCTTCTGAGACTCTGAGTGCGATGGTGGGGTGAGTCACCTGCTGCTCATACATTCTATCACAACCATCATGAGATGGTATTCGTAGTGCGAAGCGTAGACTCTACTCTGTAGAGCATCAAGATGAACCATATAGATGGATGCCTCGAGTTGTTTCGCAAAAGCTGAAGACAATTTCGCTTGAGACGGCCCAATATCACAGCACAAGCCTCTTTCATGTGGTATTTATCCATGGTTTTTGTGACTTTGTCTGACAGACATGCAAACGATGGACTCAGATCATAAGATGATTATGAAGGAACCGAGAAAGTCTAAGAGAGAGTCACGGACGTTTTCTGTGCTTGGCAGTAAAATAGTCAAGACTCGAGAGTTGGTTGCCCCTGGCCTGGCGCGGTCTTGACTAGGGGATCTACCTATATCCAAAGGGAGGAATGTACAGTCCTGCACAAGACAATTTAGATTCTGCCCAAGAATCAACGGTAAAATAGCCATTGTACCTCCAAGTGTAGATTCAAAAACATCAGTACTATATCAAATCCATAAGATCGAAGGAATGTCTATCTAATAACCGAGAGCATAGAAATCGGCGCGGTCACTGTCTTCTGTTCTGTCTTCCCCACACCCACCATCTTATCATCCCTGACCACTTCGCTTTCTCTCTCACTTCTCCTCCTGGGCTAACTAACTGCTGCAATTCATCCTCGCTCCTCCTTCACTTCTCTTTTCTGACGATCTCGACCCTCTTCTCTGCTTGTATACTCTGAAAACTCATCGCCTTGAGCCTTGCATCCATATCGTGTAAATATGATTTGCATTCTTATTTGAGATCCCCCTATCTCCCGCATACGGAAGCTCGGCCCGCTCCCTGCCACTTTTTCTCCATCATTCGTGAATAGATTCTGTCTGCTCCAAACCCAGTTCACCTCTTGCTTGGAGTTTTGATACCCTCGGCTTCTGTTAGGTGCACGTTATCAACAAAGAGAGGGCCAGGTAGTCTCTCCGGATTTTACCAAGATGCCCAGCGTTGTCAGTAAGCGGCAGCAGCAACGCAATGAGAAAGCCTTGCAGGACCTCATCCGCTCAGTGCCGGGCAATGATCGATGTGCAGACTGTGGAGCCTTCAACCCAGGTATGCTCTTCGAGACCTTTATAGAATTGCAAGCCAGTCGCTGATAAGCCATTTGCACACAGGATGGGCCAGCTGGAATGTACGTATATCATTCGATTGCACACGACTCTACCTCCACGACACGATAACTGACCCGCATGGAATACAGATGGGAATTTTCTTATGTATGCGGTGCGCAGCTCTGCATCGTAAGCTGGGCACACACATCTCCAAGGTCAAGTCCTTGACCATGGACACTTGGACGGCCGATCAAGTTGACGTGAGTGGACGGGCCAAGTCAACAATTCGAGGACGCATGAGCTGATTGCCTATGGAACACAGAACATGAAATCCCACGGGAACAACCTCATGAACAAGATCTTCAATCCCAAGAACGTCAAACCTCCGGTCCCCAAGGATATCGACGAGGCCGATTCGAGCATGGAGCGGTACATCCGGCAGAAATACCAGTATCGTTCCCTGGAGGATGGAAAACCGAAACCTCCAAGTCGTCATGACTCCGGTTATGACAGGTCACCGGAAGGCTCACCTCCTCCACTGCCTCCAAAGTCTGGCCGGTTTTCGGGCCCTGGGTTGCGGTCCGCTTCTTCCACCTCGAACCTCCAGCGGTCGTCCAACAGACCCTTTGCGACCTCACCTCGATCCGAAAGACACGATTCCCCTCCACCCCGAAGCGTCTCCAACTCTGGCTCTCAAGGGTTTGGGCTTTCCGTCCGTGATACAAATGACGCATCATTTGAGTCGAAACTGGTCCAGCTGAGAGACATGGGGTTCACCAACGAGCGTCGGAACGCAGCGGCCCTGAAAGGTCTTGACGGTAACTTGAAGATGACCATCGAGACTTTACAGAGACTGGGAGAAGGACCTGCATCGCTGGGACGGCCTTTGGCATCTGGTAACTCCACAAACAATCATACTGGAGGGGACGGTTCCGTCAATCCTTTCGACCAGCTTGACTTCAAAGCGTCTTCCCAGACGAGCAGCGCGTACAATCCGTTTGATATGCCAACTTCACAAGGACAACAGCAACTCGCACCTGCGCCCGCGCCCGTGCAGTCTCTTGAGGCGTCATTCCAGCATTTACAGGTTTCGCAGCCGTTATTCCCGCATCAAACCGGAGGATATCCTGGTCGTCAAGCTTCGCTTCCTCAGCCCCTCTACCAGCACCCTCTTACCCCTCCTGTTACCTCGACCCAATCACAAGGCACATACGTCTCATCCCCACAAGCGTTCGACGGAAGCCAAAACCCATTTTTCCAGTCCGGAGCCCAGCCGCAAGCGCCCTTCACTAGCACACCACTCACCCAGAGCCCTGGCGTTGCTCAGACAAACCCCTTCTTCAGCCAGTTCGGAGCGGCGGCGACCTCAATGCAGTCACAAGCCCAATTAGGTCCTGGAGGGGCACTGCCTAATCCGCCCCAGCATGCGAACACCATGCCAGCATTGTCCTCCACGTCGCCCTTTAGTCAGGTTTCTTACCAGCAGCAACAACAGCTGCAGCAACAACAGTTCATCCAGAGTCAACCACATTTGCAGGCACAGCCGTTGCAGCAGGGGTTTGCCTCCCAGAATCCATTCCAGTCGATGGCAGCCCCAAATACACCACAGAATGCGGTCTATCAACCCCAGTACCAGTCACAACCACAGAATGGGCTGCAGCAGCCCGCTCCGTACCTTGCCGCTCAGCCCACCGGCCGCGTGGACAAGGGCAGCATCCTCTCTCTGTACAATACGTCCTCTGCACCAGCATCCGGGATGCCGCACCCCTCTCAAATGCAAGCCCCGACAGGAATGTCGCTGAACCAAGCGCACCAAACCCAGCCAATGCCGAGTATCAACGAGCATCAGACCAACGGCCCGCAGGCCTCCGCTGCTCCCCAGTTAGCCGGGTCACGAAATCCTTTCATGGGTGGGCAACCAGCAGCACTCGGGGCGCAAGGCACCGCCGGTGGTGGATTCGACCTGACACCAAAAGCCCCCCAGCTGAATGGCAATTTCCCAAGGACCCACATGAGCCAGCAGAGTGTAGATATCAATGGCTTTCAGAGCGGACGGCACAGCCCCGACGCCTTTGCCAATCTGAGCGCCCGTTACCGGTAACCCTTTCTTTCCACCGTCAGCCCTGTCTTCCGAAGACGCTCTGAAAATATTTCTTCTGTGTATATCCACATATTGTATCTGATCTTGGCGAAATTTGTTGGTGACAATTGGTTGCATCATTGGCTGGCGTTTTTGATTTTGGCATTAGAATGAAGAATTGCGGGCATTGTTGAGCCCCCGTGTATGCTACGCTACGGCTGGACATATCAGCAAGGGTATATAGTACAATTCAGGGACAAAAAATGGAATACCGTCTATCAAGGCCAAGATCATCAATAAGGAGACAATCGCTATAGATCCGAGCCGAGTTTTGCTATGGTTTGTTGTGAATATAGTTACAGCACATAAATCAGATCCAGAATCCCAGGAGGTATCACATGCACGCATTTTTCCAACAAGTTGACGGATTGAGAGAATACAGCTCTTACGACCACAGATCCCGCTCGAGAACCTTCTTGGTCTTCTTCTTCTGCCTCCAGGCCTTGAACCAGTCCCCTCCCCAGGCCGTCCATGATGATTGTGTTCTTGGCCACTGCGGAATATGAAAATCTAACCAGGATCTCCGCTTCCGCTGGCCCCACGGCCAGTGCCACGACGACGGCCACGACAGAGACAACGAGGACGACGGGGAGACGGAAGAAGAAGACGAGATCCACCGACGGAACGGAGAGAGCCTGCCATCCCGCTTCCCGTTCGCTTCTTTCCGAAAACTCTCAATGATCCGGTCGAATTGTCTATCGCGTTTCTCGAGGTCCCGTTGGCGGGTGACGGATCGCCAGGCCTGTTGTTCGGCGGGGTCAAGGCACCAGACCACGATATCGCCTTTGCGGCGCCAGTCGTCGTGCCAGGCTGTGTTGAAGGAGCGCCAGCATTCGGCGTAGGAGCTGGCGCGGAGGAGGGATTGGAGGGTGGGCTCGAGCTGGGCGAAGAAGATGAGGTAGTCGGGCCATTCGTGGATGGGATTGGGGTGGTTAGTGTTTGTATTCGGCGGCTGGGGTTGTGGTTGCGTGGAGAGGTAGGATGGTTTCCGGGGGATGTGGCGGAGGCCGCCGGCCATGTGTTCGCGGAGGAACTGGGCGGGGTTGGCGTAAAATTGGTCCCCTTCGTCCATGTAGGTAGCTTTCTGGGCGGCGGTTTGGTCAACGGGGGGCTCGCAGGTGAGAGCCCAGGCGTGGATTGTGGGGTAGACGAGGTGGGAGCGCCAGGGGGTGCTGTGGCAGGGCATGAGAAAGCCGGCTGTGATTCCGCGCTGAGAGGGGTCTTTGACTGGGCGACTGAGCGTTGAAGGAGTTTGGGCGGCCGGAGCATGTAGCTCATGCTGTTGCCGGAGGTATGAGAGCACGTGGGACGGCCCGGATGCGTGGTAAATGGTTGTGTAGAGGGCAATGACGATGTTAACCAGCAATAGGAAGACGAGGGTGAGCCTCCTAGGCATATACGAGCGAGACGAGCGGAGGACCGCAGGCAGGAAGTAGTCCACCAGAGGTGGTGCAGTTAGGATGTGAAGAGACGGTAAAAGGGGATAGATGAATCGTACTTCCTTGTGAGAGACCAGGGATAGTACAAAGGGCATGACCACGCATATCAGCGCAAGCTGAGCTTGTACGAGAGACTGTAACTGCCCCAGTCCGGACGTCCGAACCTGGGCCAGAGCGCGGTACAGGCCAATGAGAGTGAACGGCAGTGCGGTGGTAAGTAGAAGGGGAAACCCCTGCGTGATATAATAATGCCAGTCATTTCTCCCGTAGAAGACTGCTAGAGACTGGGCAATGTTGAAATACAGGAATTTCAAAGGAGGGAACGTCCAGCTCCCGTAGAAAAGCCGATCTACCACGGACGATAAACCCAGAACGGCACAGCTATGAGCTTATCAGCTATCATTTCGCAACGCGCCTGGCAACACAACCCACCCGCAAAGCAATACCTCGCGCACGAGGATTCTCCTCTTGTCCCAAGAAGTTCGAAACCATGCGACACTGGCCAAACTCATCCAGATGAGAACGTTTGTCGGTCGTAGAATACAGGCGACAGCCGCTAGGGACAGACATTGACGTAGCCTGCGCTGCTGTGTGAGTTATATATAGATCCAATGGGCATCCACCGTACCTCTGCAGCGAGTTTGACATCTCCTGACCCTTCTGAGCACGCTCCCTGCAGGCCGCGCGAGTAGCCCTCTTGCGTTCCGGTGTCACAAATGACCAACTCCAGGGCCACAAGGAGAGAGCAACAATGGTAATTGTTGTTTCAAGGCAATTAGACAAAGTCCTGGTGGAACAAAACCATTGCCATGGGCTAACGACAGTCAAGGCAAGCTTCGACAGTCAACCTCGGTCCTCATATCAATTATCAAGCGAACAATGACATGAACATACAGTAGCCCAGGCCTCGTAACTTCGAGCGCCATAGACATAGCGAGCCAACTTCCAAGTATAAAAGTCCCCGAGCCCCGCGATTACCGCCTGCGCAGTTTGAGGAGCGGCGACGAGGAGATCCGCGCGCGATGCGGGGGAGAGGCGGAGAAGCTGGGCGACGACATCGGCGGCGGAGTAGACGGCGGCGAAGAGGAGAGGATGGATAGAAGACCTCAGTTGATGTCTCCATTCCTATATCGGTGGCGTCAAGTATCCAGAAATTAGCAACTGAAATGAAATGATGTGACTGGTTGGAACACAATCGAAAGCGACGCAAGACTGCAGACAATAATGTTGGGGGATACGACTCCACTAACCCAGGTTATCCATGCCCCCTGATTTTCTCCAAATGCGATTTGCCAGGCAGGCTCAAGGGATTGAAAGAATTCATCAGGCTGGAAAAAGGTGCGAACAGTAAATGCGTTGAGTAGACGAAAAGAGATTAAGAACAGAAGGATATTAATTGACAAGGGCGTTGTTGATGTCGGTGATGTTTTGGTATTACTTGATGGAGGAGATTGTGGCCTCAGGCGCGAAGTCGGCGGTGATGGGGAGAGAAAGGACGGAGACGACGAAGAGGAAGACGTGTAGGACCTCCTTCGACGCGACGAGGACATGATCGCAGGCAAATGTCACTGAGCGTATCTATCTATCCCCGCGATATCCTCCGATGCCAGCAAGAGATCAAAATCAATAAACCATAGGCCTTGGTCTGAGGCCAAGAGGACAAAGTGTCCGGGCCGGCAAAAAGCGACGGGATCCGCCCCGGTCGCGCAGTGGAGGCGCGGAAAAGATGAGTAATGGACAGGACGACAATGGATGAATATGCACGGAGTTGACGAACCGGAAGCCCCAGATCAGCCAGGCGAAGAAGGAATAAAGTCAGGTGGAAAGCAAACTGACTGGATCACTGGAGGAATGGTGGATCGCCGACATCATCGTTGTTGGGGATAGCGGGTAGACCTGCACTTAGCGATATACAGCGGGTAAACCTGCACTTAGGGGTCTAGTCCTCCTTCTGAGCCCATGTCTCTTGCCTCAAAAAGGTGACACCAGCGGGTCTCAAGCCTGCGTATTGGAATGGCGATTTCTACCAATTTGCTTTTTTGCCGTTTTTTCTTCATTTCCCACGGTGCTCAATTCTAACAGGTGTTTCCGATCCTCGTGCTATTAAAGGACGGTGACTTACTCGTTCGTCTCTGACTGTTCAGCGGACATTTCCTCCCCATCTTATCTTTCTTTGTTCGAACCATCTTGCTTCATCTTACCCTTGATCAACACTATCTCTTTCAAGATCACCTCGTCTCTTCTTTCCGCCATCATGTCTGCCCACGGCACCAGTTCTTACCATGCTTCCTCCACCCAGGAGGCCATTCAGGCGGAGAAGGAGTTCGCAGCCCACAACTACCACCCCCTCCCTGTTGTCTTCGCTCGTGCTCAGGGCACCTCCGTTTGGGATCCTGAGGGCCGCCACTACCTTGACTTCCTGTCAGCGTACTCTGCCGTCAACCAAGGCCATTGCCACCCCAAGTTGGTGGCTGCTCTTGTCGACCAAGCCTCACGATTGACCTTGAGTTCCCGTGCCTTCTACAATGACGTCTTCCCCCGGTTTGCCGAATTCGTCACCAAGTACTTTGGTTTCGACATGGTTCTGCCCATGAACACCGGAGCGGAAGCCGTGGAAACGGGAATCAAGATTGCTCGTAAGTGGGGCTATAAGGTTAAGGGCATTCCGGAGAACCAAGCCGTTGTTCTGAGCGCGGAGAACAACTTTCACGGACGTACTGTAAGTGCACGAGAATCAATGGACCCGATCATTATCGGTTGACCGACCTTCTTATTCTAGTTCGCTGCTATTTCCCTGTCCTGCGATCCTGAGTCGCGCGAAAACTACGGTCCGTATCTGCCAGGTATCGGATGCACAATCCCTGGAACCGATAAGCCCCTCAAGTACAATGACAAGGCGGCCTTGCGGGAGGCCTTTGAGAACGCGGGACCCAACCTTGCCGCCTTCCTGGTAGAGCCTATTCAGGGCGAAGCAGGCATTGTCGTCCCCGACGATGACTACCTGCAGGAGGCGAGAGCTCTGTGTGATAAGCACAATGTCCTGCTCATCTGTGATGAGATCCAAACGGGTATTGCCCGTACAGGCAAACTGCTCTGCCATGAGTGGAGCGGAATCAAGCCCGACCTGGTTCTGCTGGGCAAGGCCATTTCCGGTGGCATGTACCCTGTGTCCTGTGTCTTGGGTCGTAAAGACGTCATGCTCACCATTGAGCCTGGTACCCACGGTTCCACTTACGGCGGTAACCCTCTCGCCTGTGCTGTGGCTATCCGAGCCTTGGAGGTCGTTCAAGAGGAACACATGGTTGAAAGAGCCGAGAAACTCGGTCACGTCCTCCGCGAGGGCCTGAAGGCTATCCAGAGCCCCATCATCCAAACCGTTCGTGGCAAGGGGTTGCTCAATGCGATCGTCATTGACGAGTCCAAGACCAATGGACACACTGCTTGGGATCTCTGTATGCTGATGAAGGAGAAGGGCTTGTTGGCCAAACCAACCCATCAGAACATCATTCGCCTTGCTCCTCCCCTCGTGATCACTGAAGAAGAGATCCAGAAGGCACTGGAGATCATCGCACAGGCTGTTTCTGAGCTTCCAAACCTCAAGGGCGAGGCTGAGAACAAGGTCATTCCAGGCCCAGAAAAGAATGTCAAGATCAGCCTTGAGAATTAATCACTTTCCTGGGGGTTTCAGAGTCCCTAAGAACTAAGGGACGCCCACCACAAAACGCATTAAGCGATGACCACGAGCTTCTAGCCTGTCGTCGGCTATGCCAAGTGTGAACACATCCTGACCAGAGACAGTAATGTCCGCTGGCCGCTATAACTGGAGAAACGAGACACTGGCTCGCTCAAGACAAAAGCACTCGTTCGACCCCCGATGGTTAGCTCGTTACCCATATGGATGGGACAACAACTTGATGCCGGTTATGAATGAACTAGTCTATGTCTGATAGTATGACTCGGTTTTTAGATTGCAATCATTGATTAGCGTCTTTCATATACTTCCCAGCATTCACTCTAAGAAGGTAAGTAAGGAAGCATGTAAATAAGGCCATGAAGTAGACTATATGCCTGGCCTTTTGTCCAAGGATTGAGTGCTGGTGGCTGTCCCCGCGTTCTCTTTCCCCTCTTCTTTCTCATCTCATAATTTTGCCTTGCTTTTACCTCCTGTATTATATCATACCATTTTATGATCTAACTACAAAGTATCTATAATTTTTTGAGACTTTGAGGAAGACCTCAGATAACTAGCCTGGAAAAGCAACCGATTGACCGACCGCATTATGTCTCGATTACGAATACGGACCACACAACGGCCAGTCCGCGAGTCGGCGACAAGTACAACAAGCTCCCCCCGCAGAAGCATGGCCTAGTCTATTGCTTAACAACCAACAGCTTGATTTCATGCAAAGATCCCAGCCGAGGAAGAGATTCCCTAGTGATTTATCACCTCCGGATTTAATAATGGTATCTCCTTTGAATCTCCCCCGTCTGACTCATCGGGTATGGCTTGCTTGATTAATATCAGGCTCTTTCTTGACTACTAAATGTGTTATTTCCCCCGGCATGACTCTGCAATGTACGAAGTCCCTCTGCGTTTTGACTAAGACTGGATCAAGAAAGAAGAGAGCGAAGACGAGAGAATACGAATAGCATCCAGTGAGCCCCTTGCGTACACTCATTCTCAATACCAGTCCGACCTCTCTTTCATCAATCATTATCCAAGGACTAATGAATTTTCAGTATTGAGCAAGTCAGATTATCGCAATCCTCGGCAATTCATCGTTCAATATCTGCAACTGACGGGTGCAACCATATCTCTGTTGGATACTTAGCATACGATTGGTTGGTATTGCATTTCAGGTTTTTATCCCTGCTTATCAATGCATTTCCGTTTGATGATGACTTGTGGGCGGTTACTGACCCGAGAATAAGCAAGCACTGCTTTTCGCATTCAAATTCCAGTCTGATCGTCTGTCAACCCTGTATTCGTACGATACCATAACGTGGCATTGGCATAACGTTCGTACAAAACAAACTTAGCTCCACTACTGTTGTAATGGCTCGCTGACTTGACGAACTTGCAGAGCATTGGGTTAGTAGAAAGGCTACGAGAAGCTTGGTGCTTCTTATCATCTACGCCGGGGACGCTTACGCTTTTCGCCAATTTTTCGATACAAGATGGTGTCGGAAATTTGATGTTATTTTAGGCTGATCAATCGACAATCCCATAAAATCATCATCGAGATGACCGGGACTTCCCAACCCCAATTGGAGGTGGTAGTACCTACTCAGGAGAAACTGCCGCTTGAGCACAAACAGGCAGAGAGAACGGATGACCAAGTTACTGCTCCACAACCGCAGCTGTCCAAATGGCGCAAGCTGAACCCTTTGCGACTGCAAAAGGTACCCCCTGTTCCCAGTGAGAGACAAGTGACTCGGGAATATGAGGCGAATATCCTTAGTCGCATCTTCTTTGAGTGGATGACCCCCTTTATGAAGGTTAGTTCAAAATCTCGAACCCCAGAAAGTCGGCACGTTTACAAAATCGTATAGGTGGGTTATCTCCGACCATTGGGACCGAAGGATATATGGACCGTCAACCCGGACAGAGCGGTGGATATCTTGTCAGACAATCTTGCGGTGGCTTTTAGGAAGCGAATCGAGCAAGGGAGCAAGAGACCCCTGGTGCGGGCTCTTATCGACAGCCTAAGACATGACCTTGTGGTTGGTGGTATATGCCAGCTTGTTGGCATGATGTGCATGATTCTATCGCCATACGTGGTTAGGCACCTTATCGCTTTCTCGACTGAAGCCTACGCAGCTCATATCAACGGAACACCTGGACCAGACATCGGACCGGGACTGGGTTACGCCTTTGGTCTTTATGCCATGCAAGTGCTGCAGAGTTTGACTATGAACCAAGCGTTATATCGAGGAATGGTTGTCGGAGGGATGGCCAAAGCGGGCCTTACATCTCAAATCTTCGCCAAAGCGATGAAGTTGTCGAACCGTGCCAAAGCTGGCGGGAAGCCCGTCGATGACGCTGGACAGAAACGCTCCGAAGGAAGTTCATCTAAAGCACCAGCAAACGATGCGGCGAAGGAGATTTCCGGCTGGAGTAATGGACGCATCACGACGTTGCTGGGCGTGGATGTGGATCGTATCGATACAGCTTGCGGCATGCTTCATATGCTTTGGGTTTCACCCATCGGTCTTATCGTCGCTCTGGTCATACTGATTGTCAACATCGGCTACAGTGCACTTGCCGGGTACGCCCTCCTGGTTGTCGGAATATTTGCTCTGGCATGGGCTATGCGCCTCCTGGTGCATCTCCGGAGAGCCATCAATAAAATCACTGATCAGCGGGTCACTTTGACCCGAGAAATATTGTATAGTGTGAGGTTTGTGAAGTTCTTTGGCTGGGAAAGCAGCTTCCTAAAGCGACTCGAGGCAGTTCGCAATCGGGAGATCGGTTCCATCAAAAGACTCTTGTTCGTCCGACACGCTGTTGTAGTGTGCATGGTCTCTTTACCAACATTTGCATCGCTGCTGTCTTTTGTCACATACGCTCTGTCGGATCATGGCATGTCCCCGGATCGCATTTTTGCGTCCTTGGCATTGTTCAATGTGCTTCGCATGCCACTCATCATGCTCAACCTGACTATCACACAGATGACTGATGCTTGGACTGCTATCAACCGAATCCAGGAGTTCCTCCAGGCCGAGGAAAGGTCTGACCCGGTCGAATGGGATACAACCATGGACAAGGCTATCGAGGTCGAGCATGCATCATTCACCTGGGAACAAGTGCAGAGCAACAAGGGAGAGAAGAAGAAGAAGGAAGAGAAGCCGAAATGTAACCAGCTCCCGCCGAAAGTCGCAACGCCCAGCAGCACGCCCGACAACCACAGTGATACAACTGAGCATGCGCCATTCAAGCTCACGGATATCGACTTCAAGGTGGGGCGCAATGAACTGCTTGCCGTGATAGGAACGGTGGGTAGCGGCAAAAGCTCGTTGCTCGGGGCTCTGGCGGGTGATATGCGCTTGACGGAGGGCAAAATCCGAATGGGTGCGCCTCGATCGTTCTGCCCGCAGTACGCCTGGATCCAGAACGTCTCAGTGCGAGAGAATATTCTCTTTGGAAGTGATTACGACGAAGAATTCTACGACCGCGTGATCGACGCATGCGCTCTACAAGCCGATCTGGAGATTTTCCCGAACGGGGATCAGACGGAAATCGGAGAACGAGGGATCACGGTCTCTGGAGGCCAAAAGCAGCGAATCAATATTGCCAGAGCCGTCTACTCCAAGGCAGATATCGTTCTCATGGATGACCCTCTTTCAGCAGTTGATGCCCATGTCGGACGCCATATCATGGATAAAGCAATTTGCGGTCTGCTCAAGGATAAATGTCGTATCTTGGCAACCCATCAGCTTCATGTCCTTAGCCGGTGTGATCGAGTTATTGTGATGAAAGAAGGCTCTATCGACGCGATTGGTACCTTTGACGATCTCGTACGAAGAAATGAACACTTTAGGGAATTGATGTCGAGCACCTCGCAACAGGAAAAGCAATCGGATGATGATGTCAACGAAAATTCTGATGAAGCAAAACCGGCGAAAGACCAGATTGACAAGGCTAAACCAGCTGCCGGTTTGATGTCAAAGGAAGAGGTAGCGACGGGGTCAGTTGGGTGGCCCGTTTGGAAAGCTTATATCACCGCCTCTGGATCTTTCTTCCTCAACTTCATCGCTTTTCTCGTGCTGTTGGCCTGTCTCAACTGTGGTCTGGTTATGACCGGCCTATGGGTCTCTTATTGGACGTCTGATAAGTTTCAAAACCTGACCACGGGCCAGTATATGGGAATATACGCGGGAATCTGTGCAGGACAGGCTTTGGCTCTGTACGGCTTCGCACTGCATGTGACCATTGCCGCAGCGCACTCTAGCAAGACAATGCTGCAGCGCGCAATATACCGAGTCCTGCGAGCCCCAATGGCCTTCTTTGACACAACCCCCTTAGGACGAATCACAAACCGGTTTTCTAGGGATGTCCAGGTGATGGACAGTGAACTTGGCGAATCTATTCGAATGTTTGCCTTCACGTTCACTCAGATCCTTTCTACGATGGGGTTGATCATCGCATTTTATCATTATGTGAGTACCATAGGGTGAGGTGCGTGTAATGAAGTTGCTAACCGCCATGACCAGTTCGCTATTGCATTAGGTCCCCTGTTTGTCTTGTTCTTACTCGCAGCAACCTACTATAGAGCTTCCGCGCGGAATCTGAAGCGGCATGATTCGGTGCTTCGCTCAACGGTCTTTGCACGTTTTGGCGAGGCCATCAACGGTGTCGCCAGCATCCAGGCGTATAGAATGGAAGGGTACTTTCAGCGGAATTTACATGAAAGCATCGACTCAATGAATGGCGCATATTTCCTGACGTTCTCCAACCAGAGATGGCTCTCGATTCGCCTTGATGCTATCGGCAGTCTACTGATCCTGGTGGTGGGAATTCTAGTCGTCACCTCTCGTTTCAACGTCGGGCCAAGTATCTCCGGTTTGGTATTGTCATACGTTTTGAATATCACTTTGAGTTTGCAATTCACTATTCGACAATTCGCTGAAGTTGGGAATAATATGAATGCCGCCGAGCGGATCCATTACTATGGCACCAGCTTGGACGAGGAAGCGCCCCTTCAGCTGGCCGAGGTATCACAGAGCTGGCCCGAGAAGGGGAGAATTACGTTCTCGAATGTGCAAATGCGGTACCGTGACGGGCTGCCTCTGGTGCTCAAGGGACTCACTATGGACGTTCGGGGCGGGGAACGTATTGGCATTGTTGGGAGAACAGGCGCCGGCAAATCAAGCATCATGGCCGCGCTATTTCGTCTCACCGAGCTTTCCGGAGGAAGTATCAAGATCGATGGCATTGATATTGCCACTGTTGGGCTGCGTGATCTTCGGACCCGTCTTGCTATTATCCCACAGGATCCGACGCTCTTCCGGGGTACTATCCGCTCGAACCTGGATCCTTTCAACGAGCATACAGATCTGGAATTATGGGCAGCGTTACGCAAGGCACATCTCGTCGGCCAGGAGCTACCAGAGGACGAGTCGGAGGAGGGCACTCTTACACCATCATCGATGAACGAAAAGCAGCAGACCGTGCAGCGACTGCACCTTGACACAACCGTCGAAGAGGAGGGACTCAACTTCTCACTCGGCCAACGGCAGCTAATGGCTTTGGCGCGTGCCCTCGTTCGCGATGCCCGCATCATCATATGCGATGAGGCAACCTCGTCTGTTGACTTTGAGACAGACCAGAAAGTCCAGGAGACGATGGCGCAAGGGTTTCAAGGCAAGACTCTACTTTGCATTGCTCATCGTCTGCGGACAATCATCAACTATGATCGCATTTGTGTGATGGATCAAGGTCAGATCGCCGAAATGGACACCCCTCTAGCGCTATGGGGGAAGCCGGACGGCATCTTCCGCAGTATGTGCGATCAGAGTGGAATCACCCGGGAGGATTTTGGAGCTTGATGAGATGATATGATTCGGAGTATATATTTTGCTAAGTTCATGTGAAAATCTATACTGTCTGATACTTTGCGATAGTATCCATAATCTGATAGAAGTTATGAGCTCTGACTTGTCTGTGTCATTAGTGCAAAGCTCATGCTTTTGCTATCAGTCACACATCCTAAGCTGCAACAACTAGATTCATACAGCCTTTAACCTTGTTTCATGCAACTAAGCAGAGACTGATATGTGACGCTGTTAGCTCCTCTGCCGACCTTAATAAAGCTCTATAAATATCATCACTGCACATGCAGATTCAGAAAGTAAGCCACGATACTCAACGATAGCGCAAAGATGATAGAGTACTAGAGTGAAACAATCTAGCACATACGACCATAGGGTGTGGAAAACAGGGCTTCCCGTCCGCTCAGCCGTACTTAAGCCACACGCCGGCCGGTTAGTAGTTGGGTGGGTGACCACCAGCGAATCCCCGCTGTTGTATGTTTTTTGTTCACCCCTGAGGGTCATGACTTATTACATAGGACCTAGGTCAGAGGTTTATCTGCATAGCCCCTGAAAATCCATTGGTACTGCAGGAGCCTGCAGGCGTCGTGTTATGTGATGTTTAATAGCTGATTTATGCGATATACAAGCATCTACGCCATCAAGTCCTCGAGTTGCAGGCATCATATCCCTCGAGCCGACGGGTGATATGGGGCCATACGGGAAAAAGAGACCTTGTAAAGTCCCGATTCATTGTAAACTGATGAAACAGAATAGAGAGCTGCAATTCAACCCCCTCTGAGACCCCCGGCCGTGTTGTTGTAAATGTTTTCAATGTTTACCCATCTTCCAAATCTGATTTGAGCTTGACGTCGCCCGAAAACAACCGCGCCCTCCTTGCACAAACGAACCGTATTGGAATTCGATCTTGAATCATCCGGATTTTCTGATTGAACTTCCTGCATAAAATCCATCATGTTCCAGCAAGTAGACTGGCTCCGATCATTGTGATTGCACTGAGTGAACGGGTCCCCGGTGAGATGCCAGATATGCTTGGCTGATAAACGGCATATGGGGGCAGTAACTGACTGACGGGCTCCAGACCTTTCAGACAACAGTTCAATGCTCCTCATTGTTGCTGCTAGCAGGTCGAATCCCTCTATTAGTCTGTTGCAAGGTGCACTGGGTTCAGTTGCACGCCCTCCTATGATAGCATCTCCAAGGTTGGAGCAGAAAAGACAGCGGACCTCACTCAAAAGGGAGGTCCACCCAAGACCCTGTTTTTCGACTTTGCGTTTCTTCAGATCAGCCAAAGGAGAGTCCATAACAATGTCCATAAATTCATAACCATACACCTCCGAGCCGCGCGGCGGATGTATCGTTCACTGAGAATCCCATAATAAGGTCTCTCATAGTGCACTTGTCGCTGGGTGACGTCTCTAAGACTAGATCCCCGTTGTTTTTCAACAGTTCACGGAGCACGAGGTCACATTGAGGACTTGAATCAGCTAGAGGAATGGGCAATTGCCGGCAATTCTCAGGGATTGATCTCTAGTATGCGGTCAGCATATGGTGGAAAGCGGCAAGCAGTGGAACGAGCCACGCACGCTTTGTAGTGAGGTCATAGAGAACGAAGTCGGATAATTGCCCGCTTACTGCAACCAGCAGCTTCAGCCATTTGAGAAGTAGTTAGTTTCCCGCTGATCGACATATCGTGGATAAGATCAAGCGTTGATTGAGCTAAATTGGGAGCCATTTTTCTGTTCGCAGCATGTTATACTACAGATCTACGGCCGTCCTCTTCACTTTAGTCCGGGTCGTCTGCCTGAACCGAACCTAGAGACTCCACAAGCGCAAGGCTCCGTCAACATCGGGAACAACAAGAAGCCTGGAGTCCTTTGAGCAGACCATCTCTCCGCGAGGACATTTGGCGATCTTATCATCGGCACTCCGAGTAAACTGCTGTTTGGTATTAGTCTTGAAATCATACACCTCGACGGTTCCCTCTAGTATCCGGAACATCAGCTTCTGCCCTCCATCGATGAACCGCACGCCTTCAATAGTCGCATAGTCTTGCATCATCTCATCCTCAAATCCCAGCGACCATAGCTGGAGTTGTTTCATCCCCGCGTACGGGTCCCAGATGCCAAGTGTGCCATTCTCAAGCCCCCCCGCGAATAAGGCCCCATCCGGACTCCAGGCCATGGAGCGCATCCAGGTGGGGATCTCGAGCCGAGAGATCGCCTGTGCCGTCGTAAGATCGTAGATATAGATCGAGGCCGGATCTCCCTGACTCACGGCCAGATGTTTGGAGTCCGGGGAAAAGGCGCCACACCAGAGTTGGCCATCCAAGGGCCCGAGGATGTGGACGGCGTCGCCGGAGCCGATATCCCAGATCCGGGCGGTGCCGTCCCACGAGATGGAGGCAGCCAGCGAGCCATCCGGGCTGATCCCGATCCACATGACCGCATCGGTGTGGCCGCGGAGCTCATGTCGAAGGGATCGGCTCTCCACATCCCAGAGATTGACACTGGGTTGGGACTGGCATTCACGACTATAGGCATGGATCGTGATGTTCGGAACGACATACACCATGGTTTTACTGTCGGGACTGAAAATCGGACTCCCGAAGGAGCCCAGTTCGCCCGGAAACTGGTGGAAGCTGCCGTCTGCTGCTGCGGGACTGTCCACATCGAACGATGATGGTGATTGTTCTGGTTTGCCCGTCAAAGAAGAAGACACTTGCCTCCCGTTGTGGTCCAGCCCCCAGATCATGATGAACCCACCCACCACGCCTTCTTCTTCGCTCTGCGATGCCAACAGATATCGCGCGTTACCTGAGGAGCCCTGGACCAAGCCCGGCGCGAAGAGGACGGTGACGACCTCCCCGGGATGTCCGTGCAACACCTCGACTCGCTCCTGGGTTCCCACACGGAAGATCTGGATTTCCTTTCCGATCCCCACCGCGACGAACTGATCATCGGGGCTCAGGGTAGGCGTGGTGGCGTCGCCATCGAGGCGCACTTTCGCCTTCTCTTGCCCCCAGTGCTTGGGATGACCGGCAGCCCAGGTGGCCGGCATGCCCGACGAGGACGTGAAATCAGAGCGGATGTTATAAGTCCACTTTTCGAGAAACTTTTGTTCGTCCATTTCATTCTCGCTTTCCTCAAAGGGCATAGAGTCCTCCTCCACCCTTTCAGGGGAGCTGGTCGATGGGGACTCGGTGACCATTTTTGAAAGGTCGGTCGGTCTGTGGTGTGGATAAGCGCTTTAGGGAGAGGGGTGTTGTGAGGCACGAACAGAAAACGGCAAAATCACTCTTAGGTCGGTTGCTTGTTATTCGGAAGAGATAGAGAGAGAGAGAGATGATGGTTCGATCGAAGTCTTTACTAATAACTTTATGCTTATGCTATGGCCGGCTGGGTCCGTACGCGAATGCTTAGCTTCACTATTCTTCTTTGGCGGAGTACCGAATAGGCTCATGGTCCAAGGGATGACGCGTCCCCCATAACTAGTATATACCTCGTGCTCTAGTGTTCAATAGACCATCGGTATGACTCACATGATGATTTTAAATGACTCTTTCTTTTTCGGTACTATCGCAGCTTGCTAGTAAGTCTATACGTAACGTAATCTTGAAGGCTTGATTGGCTTTTAAGATATGGAGTATTATCACTAAGCTCTTGAATGTTTTAAGCACATCAGCACTAAGACCAAATGCACTGGTGGGCCTACTAAAGCTTGATAGTTAGGTCTCCCAAGACACACCATCAGCGGCAATAGGAGGCAATCACGTACCGGATGGTGGTATAGTTCTTCCAGGTTCATCTCTCGCTCGTCTATACGACGATAATGGGGTCGGAAGCAGCACGGTATACTGTAATGAGCATAGACGGAGGAATGGCGATCGAGGTATAAAATCCTCTGTCTACATTGACCATCTCCCTCTTGACATCAGATTGTTTCAACCTAGACCTCGTGTTCGTATCTCTTCCCTCCAGCTGACCTCTTCCGCTGAGAAACTACCTACTAATTACAATGTTATCTAAGCATATATAGCCCTTTGCCGTCCTCATATCTGCGCCGCTCACCGTGGAGATATAAGAATCATGCGACCCCAAAAATGGCCAATACTGCTCTGCGCGGCTGCGTCCGCGTGGATCCAGGCCGTCGAAGCAACAGATGCTGTGCGCAACATCACCGTCCTGGGACCTACTGCCCTCCATCAGCATACGGCGGATAACTTCCTTACCTGCCTCAATGCCACGGAGATCTCATACCGGCTGTACGTGGACGAGGGCATCGCCACCGTGCTTCCGCCGGGGAACCGCACGATCGACTTCAGCGGCGTCGACGAGCGTCTCCTGGAATGTATGAAGATGTCGACGGACAAGGTGTCCATCGCCGCCGAGGACACGACCGAGTACAACGAGAACCATGCCAGCAGCGTTCATACGGTGCAGGTCACCTATGCCTGGCTCGTCGAGCAGGGTGCTGTCGGCCTGCATGCGGTGGGGACCCGGCTCGTCAGTCTGGAAGAAGGTCTGACTGCCCGGGAGGAGGATGAGGAGGTCAACGCCGCCGGTTCGCAGCTGGAAAAGCGGTCCTTTTCTCACTACAGCGCCTATTTATCTGACTTCCTTCACTGTCCGTCGGATGATGTGCGGATCTTCAAAAGCAACAAGTGTCACAGCTATCAGACCAAGTGGAAGAGCGTGGAGTATTCCAACCTCTCGGGGGATCTCTACTTGGAGATGCAGATCTGGCCCCATCACGGGTGCCAGAAGAAGCAGCAAAAGAAGTTCGTCGTAGCGCCGCTGAAGACGAGCGTCTGCTATAACCGGAACACCTTCTCCTTTTGGGGCGAATATGTCGGCACCAAGAAGAAGGCTTATGCGTGGCTGAACCGGGGATCGGGCTAGATACGGTTTTTTTTCTGTGACCTGTGGAACAACTTCTGAGTACACGTTCAATCCAGCTTGATCATGCGATGAGCTACGGTAGCTAGGATGCCCTCTTGCAAGCATCAGATGTACCATGCGGAAAGATATATAGACCCGTCATACTATTGTATTACTGTTTTATCCGCAATTAAACAACTCGAGATAAACAAAAAGCTCTTGTAGATTCGAACAGGAACCGAGCCACTGAACTTGAAACCGAATCTTCTTACGCACATCGCGTTGGCCGCTCCCTAAAAGAAAACATGTTGTATCTACGCAATAATCTGTATGTAATGACTGCTAAGCCAGATCTAGGACAAGTATGCCTTGCTGCATGTTATTCTTTCTAGTCACCCTCATTTCTCCACTCTATTTCCCTTACCCAAGTTTTCCATACAGTTCACGTTCTATCCCTGAAAGACAATATCCGGTGAAAAATTCGACTCTTAGCATCTGGCTATCCTCTGCCCTAACCACGAGAAGCAAGCTCCAGGACTAAAGTTTGTGACAACCCTAACCTCAGACCAAAGTCTTAATGAGAAGAAGGTTGAGTTCCCACCAGCCCGTAATAATATCAATAATAATAATCGTCGCGGGTTTTCCGTTCAAGTGAGACTAGGCACTCTACGACCACCATAGTCTTTTTTAGATGTTAACGCTTTCTGTAGTCGATTGCGTAAGATAGATTAGACCCCACTCTTCTAGATCCTGGTTTTCTCTGTAGTGTATGTAGAAAAGTACGAATAGTCGCAGTATTGTGTCGACTGAATACCTAGATAATTTGGAATACAAATATTTTCACTTACACCGTATACACAGACAACAGGAGAGAAAAGTATCATCATAGTTGTAAATACTGCTGTATCTGTCTTCACCATCGACACATATCGCACGGGGATTGTGACCTTCAATTGAATCCAGGCATAGAAAAGTCCAAAGACTGACTGTGGGTGGAAGTCGTCTGTTCCGAATTCATGTCCGGCTCGCTCGCGAAGGCTGTGCTCACTAGCTAGACTATCTTTTGCTGTGGAACTGCTTAATCTCACTAAGATGATATCGACCCGTGATGTGCGTGCTGTTGCTTATAGGGGCTTTAGTCTGTCACCAAGGTCTAGCATTGACTCTTTTGGTTCAAGCTTATTGCACTACAGTAGTGCTGACCGACAGTTCTTATGAAAGATGTTTGAACGCTGACATTTTCTTTTTTGGAAGCGAGCAGGCCCGGGTATAACTACATCAAGAAAGTTCCTTCCTCCTTAGTCTTTATCCCCTTCATCCTTCATCTTTGTTTCAATTTCACCCTTCGCAATGCTTCGGCTTCAGGTCCTGGCAGCCGTCGTCCTGGGCGCCGTGGCAACCGGCGCGTCCAGCGTGAGCACCAAGAATATCACCTTCCAGCACAATTTCGCCACGGAAGCACTCAACGCCGCTACCCCGTTCGTCGACCTGTCCGAGTTCGGCTACTACGGGGGCCAGCTGCCCAAGATCTACGCCCTGAACCAATCCAGCCGCGGCGTCGATTACCTCCCCGAGGAGAGCTATGCCGAGTTCCTGGCCATCGTGGCCGGCACGAACAACGCCACGGCCGAGTTCAGCGCGCAACAGCAGGAACTCCTGGGGCTGTCGAGCAGCAACAGCAGCAGCGACAGCAGCAGCAGCCAAAAACGGTCGACCACCACCAACACCATCAGCATGCTCCTGCGCAACTCCGCGGGCAAGGGCAATGAGTTTTCCGTGGCGGCCAATCACAAGATCTGCCATACGGGCAGCCACGCCCCCTGGCACTATATCGTGGTCTACTGGATCAAGGAGGCGTATATCACGTTCTGGACGAGTACGAAGTGCAACGGCAGCAAGGGGAGCTTCAACCCTGTCTGTGACTACTACGACGACCCGTCCGAGGTCTGTGTCTTCAACTTCAGCCCCAAGTCGTTCCGGGTCTATTCGGGTTGTCACCATAGCTACGGCTGGGGGGATGGTTGTTCAGAGCACACGCTGTGAGGGAGTTTTGGGCTTTTTCTGGGGTTTCAATTAGGAGATAGAGGGGACGGGAAGAGCTGAGCAGTGGTCTATTCGGCATCTGGGTTTAAAGAAAATTGAATTGTATAATTAGAATTTCTAGTATTGGTTTATCAGTGTTGCTTATATACCGCCCTTTTTTGATCACAAACCAGATCTTTTTACTGATTATATAACTGACTATATACTCCTCCAGCCTTCTCTAACAATGAAAGTCCTACTCTGATAAAGGCCCGCACATTATTTCTGGTGGCGAGGTCATATCGGTCTTGAATACCACCAATCTAGCTTTCCACTGTGGACCACAGCCTACCAACAGTAGGGAAACCGCCTGCTCTTTGGTGACGAGAAGCTAGCTCACTCACGTTATATGGAGGGATTGTACTTCCGATCTTCCCCAGATTTTGTCCATAGTAGCTTTGTATTCTTTACAGGTCATAGTCAGGATAATGACAAATTCTTTTTTAATATCTATCAAGCACCCCTAGTTACACCAAGCCCAGATGAGAGAAGCGTGAGAGAGGTTGATTCAGGCTGACTACTGCAGGCTACTATATGAGCATCTTCCACCAATGGGAGGCAGGGATCCCGTCAGCAGATGACTCCGTAGCTTCCTACTAAGTAGTTATACAAAGGGCATAACTACACTAGGACTTAGGAATAGGTACCTAGACCTATTCGCTTTGTACATATGCTCTACTAGGTTGGGCCATCGGCTGAGGGGGGATCTATGTCAAGCGGTTACAGTACAGACTATAAGTAATCGTGCAACTGCAGGCAGCATAGATTCTTTGTGGCCTTTCAGATTGAGATTATAGACATAATACTCCAAATCCGGTATACTTGTATTTTATCAACTTGGATTCAGCGATTGATACATTTTCAACCTCGGGATAGTCAGATGTAAATCAACAGCAGGTCGAGAAAGCAGTAGAAAAAACCATGAGACTAAGAAAAAGGAAAGGAAGATTTTCCTACTGAAGTAAGAAGGCTGAAACCACAGTTTTTGTAGAAGCTCGATGTTTGCTATTCTGTTTACTATATACCAGTTATTGCTGGATTTGATATGTGAAATTCAGTTGTATAATAAATGTCCAGCTTATGTCTGGGGAAGGTGGCTAAGCTCTCTGATCGTAGCATGTTTGACGTTTGGTACTACATGCCAAGTTTTATTGCATCTAGCGCATCTGGAGCCAACCATCAGGGCTGCAATGTCTAATTGAGTCTACATGAACACGAATCATAAAGTCAAATGTAAAGGCTGTGAGAACGCAAAGCTACTTTCTCAACCGACTTGCGCTGCAGATGACAATAGTCTAGAAGAATGGTCTGGGCGGATTTAGCGGAAAAGTGGAGAGACTTACCCCAGACTTCAACCCCGCGTTACAGTAGATCATAGTGTGGATCATACGTCAACCGTATTTTGAGGAGGGCCCGATTTGTATGAGCTCCTGATAACTACTCCGTAGCATATTTTTATAAATGCGCCAAGCTTGATTTCCAGGAGGGCCCGATTTTATATTATACTTGAAGGATACTGATCGAGTACAGTTGAGATACTGTGTGGGTCCTCCTCTAGGCTTGCCATTGAGGTACAACCATCAGAGGGTGGAGCCGAGCGTGGAGCCGAAAGAATAAGAGTGCATTATTGACTGTATTGCTCTTGTCGGAGTCAGGTATCTTGTTGTCGACCTACATACGACTGTAGTACTGTACTAAAGGTGAGCATGACGCGTGGCCTGATCTGGAGAATTGAGGTATAAAGTGTGGGATTTTCCTTCTGACACGTCTACTAGGAGCATCATCTATTGAGCGGTGCATAGCCTTACCTGACATCAGCAGCGTTGCTATTCTTTCCGTCAATAACTCACAATGCACATTCCGGGTCCATTGAGGTTGCTTCGCTTGTCGATGGGCATCGCGATGGCGGTGTCCGCGACGGGTGGAGCATCTCTGCATCTGCCTCGACGCATTGCTCCCGACGCGTTGGTCGACAGGAGTCCGTCAAACAGCCACTGCTCCCGACAGTGCATGACGAACCTCGTCACCGAGATCCTGGATTCCATGGTGGCGCACAACCCGTACACCCTGCCGTTGGCAACGGTCTACAAGGCGACCGAAAACTCGCACCCGGCAGCGCTCGCCATGATGACGTCGTGGCGCACCATCACCGAGGCAGGCGCGCCCAGGCTGCTGGCAATCGACACCAAGAACGGCACGGCGTACTTCGCCCTGGACGTTAGCGAAGGCAACGACGCGAAGGAAACGATCCTGCGGGGCCGAGTCAAGGTCGTCGACCGGCTGATCACCGAGCTGGAGCTGTTCATCAACCGCAACCGCGGCGACCACGGCTTCTCCTTCTCGGCCACGGAGCTTGCGACGAACTACGCGAAGTTGATGTCGCCGCCGGCGAATCGGAAGAAGGCGAGCCGGGACGCGTTGTATGCCCTGAGCGAGGCCCTCTTCTCCTCGACCAGCAACTTGTCGGTCCCCATCGGCGACGACTGCCAGTTCACCGAACTGGGCTGGAGAGTCATCGACGCCGGGACGAACGGGAACGGTTCGACCACCCCGCTCGGTTGCAGCTGGCCCGCCGATCACCCCACCGACGCGAACGCACGAGTGGCCCTGGTCGTCGACGAGGAGTTGGGCTTCGTTGTGACCAGCGGCATTGTGCCGGGTACGGTCTACCCCTACTCGAACGTCTCCGCCTTCATCCCGAACGCCATGACTGCGGCGCAGGAAGCGCAGGTGGTGTGGATGGAGGAGATGGAAGCCATGGGTGTTATGCCGCTGCTATCTCCCTTCGGAGCCACCGGTGACACTCTCGAAGTGCTCCAGTTCTACAATGGCGCGCTCCAGGCCATGCAGATCAATGTCTACCTAAGCGGCCCGAATATGACATCGCCCTGGGTGTAATAGATGTTGATGCGATGTGGGGGTTTGGTCGCATTGCAATTCCTGGATCCTCTTCGTCGATCAGCGATTTTTGTTGGCTATGATATCTCCCTGGCTATGCGGGTTACCTATCTAGGAGTATAGTAGGGTTGCTGTTGGTTTAGTTAGCTGCAAATTCCTTCTTCAGCCAATCTTCCCCAACGACTAGCAGCATATCCCATAATACAATGAGAGGATGGATTGCTTTTACCTGGCGACTAGCCATACAAGCATTATAATATTATAAATCGATATAGATACGAAGATAGGACAAAGCCTAAACAGCAACCTGAGGAGAGGGCGCAGGCTTTTGACTCTTCTCGAGCCTTCGGTGATTCACTCGTGTGCGAGCCACAGCGCCCTGGCAAGCCAAGCTGACCTTCAGCCAGTCATTTGGCGTGGCCAGGTGCTCCAGCGAGCTCCGCATGCGCACCACACACTCGCGATACAGACAGTTGTTCTCGAAGCGCCAGCTGCACAGGAGGGCCCGGAGCATCCCGCCCTCGCGGCCACAGATCAAGGCCACCACGGGTGGTCGTTCGGCAGCAATCACCGACACGGTCCAGTTCCCTGTATCCACGATGGTGAACAGGCGGTGGCCCGGAGGCACACCGAGGCGCTCGGCTTCGGCCGCCCAACCTCCCTCGCCCGGGACTCTGCCGGCTCGCATCGTGACATGGCGGAGGTTTTTGGAGAAGATGGTCGACGAGGCAGCATAGGAGAACCGGTTATTGTCGAAGCCACAGATGGCCTTCTCGATCTCGCCCAGGGGCATAGTTCCTTCAAACCCGACCAAATGGCACGAGACCCCCGTGTATCCGCCGTTGCAGAGCTGTCGCACCGCCCACGGACTGAACCACGATATAACCCATCCACAGCCCATGAACAAAGCCACGCCTAGGAGATACATGGCCGGCTGGACGTCGTTCGGCCGCCGCTGTGCGCGATCGTCGCTGTTATTGGAGCTGTTGTCGTAGGGCAAGACCGAGAAGAGGAGCGCAATTGCGGACGCGAAGAGGCCGAATCCGGTTGCGAGGAACCAAGCGCCGCAGTACACGATCTTCTGCGAGATGGTGGCCCGGAATCCATTGAGGTCCTTGACATATTTGATTTTGGGGAAATCCTTCCACCGGATGGGGATCGCTCGACAGCGGTCCAGGATGACGGTGGGCGTGAAGGGGTCATCACCGATACCCACCACATCGCACATAGGTTGGATGTCCCAGAGATGGACCGCGTATTGGTCGCGATCCGCGATATTGCGCAGAAGCTCCTCGCTGCCGGCCACAATGAGGTCCTGTTCCTGATCGTTCTTCGTTGCGGGGTGCGGCCACAGGCAGGCCAGGCGCTCTAGCAATCGGTTGCTATCGTTAACCAGGGAGAGCCGAGCGATGGCTTGAAAGGCGTTGTCCGAGGCATTGGGGGTGATTCGATAGGCCAAGAGACCCATGGCGGCGTAGGCCAGGTCGGTCGTCGTGTAGCCCTCGGTCGACTTCCCTTCGGCTCGCTCCGCAAGGGCCTGGACTGCACAGGTAAACAGCTGCAACTCGGTCAATTTGGTTGAGTTGCTGTAATGATTGATGAGGTGGCCGATCGCCTCTTCATGTTGCTGCTCCAGCCTGCGGTCTTTCTCGTCGTCATCGTCGTCTTCCTTCCACGACTCGGGGCTGGACCCGGGCCAGAAGCTCTCGAGCATATCGGTCAATGTGAGCTCGTGCGGTCTTGAGGTCACCTGGCTATCGGATCCTTCTCCCGCTGCTGGTGGAGAAGAGAAACAATATCGAATTTTGTCCGCAGCGAGTAAAACCTCCGGCAAGGTCCAAATGCGCGCACCCCAGATCTTCTTGTGCTCCGGATCGTCATTGGGCAGGACCACATACACGCGCTTTGCACAGCGAACGGCATCACAGATTGTGTGGACATCCCTGGTTCTCTGCTCGTCGCTTGCGTGCGAGACACAATACACGTCCACCCAGAACGCCCGCACCGGCTCTTCATCTTGTCCGTGCTCATTCTCATGAGCCAGCAGGCCCTCTGCGACCCGATCAAAAAAGGGCCGCAGGGCCTCGTCTGACTTGCCGAGGAAATTCCCCCGCGAGAAACTGAGGAAAATGTACGGGGGCAGCAGGCCCGTCTTCGGATCACGGAGGTCGTTGGTCTTCTTGGCCACCCACTGGCCTGTGGCCGCGTCTTTGACCACCAGCCGGCGAGGGATCGCCAGTCGGGCGACCTGCGACTGCGGCTGGTCGTTGTTCGGCGCCTGATCGAGCGGGTTGACGGCGTGTTTGGGCCAGTACCACTGCACGTTCTCGTACTCCGCGTACGGCTCGGTCGACCCGTCGTCAGTCCACGGCGCGGTGACAATCTGGATGGAGAGCATCAACTGGATGATCCACGCGAGGAGCATGGTGCAGACCGTCGATGCCAGGGCATGCACGGTACGTCGACAAAGGTCTCTCATCACCATGCCCCAACTCTTCTTCTCCTTCTGCTTCTCACGGGGGATCGCATAATCTTCGTCATCGTCATCGTCGTCCCCCTCGTCATCATACTCATACCCAAGCGGATTCAGGCAAAACTCCGCCAACCGAATAACAAGCGGCAAGTGGCCCTTGATCTTGCGTAGACCCCAATGCCGAGGCCGAGGATCATTATGGGCTTCTGGGGTCGCCTGCACAGCGAGCCGGCGAGGGATCTCCTTATTGGTGCTGTAGTACGTGTCGAGGTCGGGATACTTCTCGTGCGAGTTATCGCCCTCGGGATTTCGATACCGTCGCTTTCTGTACACGCCGCGGGCATCTTCCAGCTCTCGCATGCGATCATCAAGCTGGTCTGCGGTGATGGCTGCTGGTCGCCGGAATCTCTCTCTCACTGACCATTTGCCATTGTACTGCGTGGCGAGATGGTCTTTTGCCCTGTCGGTTCCCATGAAGGGGAGATGGAAATGCTGTTGCCCGTTGGTGGTGGGAGACTGGGAAGATGCCGCCATTGTCTTTTCCATTTTTCTTTCGTTTTCCCACCCCTGTCTTTGGGTGCGCGTGATTCTCTTCCTACGGATTACTTCTCAGTGGCAGGCATCACCCGTTATATAACATTCAACTTCGCCTGAAGAGAGCTGACCCTACACGAGGCTGTCCCGGCCTCGTGCGCAATTGTGGAAATTAATCATCCGAATCCTCTTTCACAGCTGACCAACGAATGCTTTTCCCAACTCGGTAAAGGATATCCTCAGAATCATTTAACACCCAATCAGCGCAATACATCCCGTGGTATGACAGGGATCTGGACGCCAGTGCGCAGAGCCTACTCCGTAGTAATCCATTGTTATGGAGCATTCAGTGAAAAGGGGGGTCTCGAACCGCACAAGGCAACGTCCGTGTGCTCCCGCTAAGCCTCGCCCTCGTATTCGATCTGCGTCCCAGCCGTCCCTTACCCTCCATAACGACGTCTGCCGCTGCTGGAGGGTCTGTCAACGAGTCAGTTACACTGCCGATCCAGCGCCGCAGTGGTGGACTGAGCTTATGTGTCATATATTATTCGGTTAACATTACGACTGACAACTGTTTTAATTTTACTGAGTGAGATTTTGGGGGCTGCAGGCTAATACTACTCAGGACTAACGTCAGGCTCGAGTTGTGTCTAATGCAGCCTGATAATTCTGATTGCAGCTGAAAGCTGACGGAGCCTGACTCAAGGATGGATATAAACTCCTAAGGTACATAGACACATGGGAATGTTTATGGTCACGATCATAATCAGCCATGTATCCCTGGCACCAGCGCCTGAACACCTGGGCCGAGGGAACCGGCCTGCGCATCGACGCCCTCGGCCTGGTAACGCTGTTGGGCGCGGAGGAGATGGACCGCATCACGGGGCGGCTCGTCCCGAGCCACTACCTGGACTACCTGCCTCTCCTGGGCGCCTTCGTCGTGGCGGGGAACCGGTTCACCTCCAAGCAGTTCGGCTTCACGCTGTACAACATCTCCGCGGGGATCGTGACCACCGAGCTGGCGGGCTGGTTCTCGCGATGGCTGCGCACGCAGGACCTGCGTCAGGCGCGGAGTGTGATTACCTGGGAGGTTGTTGAGCAGCCACGGCCCTCCAGGTGGAAGACGGTCCTGGTTGGCGTGTTGCTTGTTGCGGTGCCGGTGCACGGGCTGCTGATTGCGTTGACGGTGTTGACGGCGGACTGGTGGGGGTTTGCCAATGTGATGGCGATGGTTGTGTCTGTGGTTGTGCGATGTTTCCTGGTCGCGCAGAACCGCGCCGGGATCGATGCCAATGTCCGTCGAGCGCAGCAGGAAGCGCGCGACTACAAGGGCAAATATGACGAAACGAGGATGAATCGAGGGAAAGACAAACACATGGCCATGCCCGTCGAGCCCAAGGACCCCTCCGCTATCGCCAAGGTCATCGTGGTGACTGACGACTCGAAAGCCGTCACGATTGCTGCGCCCGCACATCTGATCCAATTACTGTTCACGACCACCCCGCGGGTGCCGAATCATGGCATCTACCAGGCGACCCGGTTCTTGGGCTGGGTCGCGTTCGGCGTGCACGTCGTCGCGATTGGCATGTCGGCCCTATACACGCAAATATGTACGGTGGTGGTGATGGTCACCGCGACCATCCTAACCGCCCACAAGTTTGGCTGCGATGATTCGCACATGGGGAGGAGGATTTGGAAGGCATTTACAAGCCGCAAACGCAATGATGATGATGATGAAAAAGAGGACGGGTCATATACTTGCTGGGTGGGCTCGAGGTTAAAGGCGACTGTCTCGTCCTACCCGGATTGGTATAGCGAATGGAACGAAGACCAAGGGGACCCCAAGCTACCCCAGGTGGTGCAGGTGGTCGAGGAGAAAGGTGGAGGGAGACGAGCAAGAGCCGTCCTTGACCTGGAACGTGCTCGTCCTTCCCCGAAAAAGAAGAAGGTCGTCGAGCGCCGGCAAGATCTGTATGCTTGGTTGGGTCTGACGGAGGAGGAAGAGACGCACATGACGGCTTGGGGGTTGATGCCCCGGAATCGGGAGTGGACGAGTGTGTACTTTGAGAAGAAGATGAAGCATCACAAGCGAATGGGTCGTGCTGGGACGTAGGCTGAAGATGGTTTAATGAATCTGACAACGTCACTTGACGAAATACGGCGAAGACTTGGCTAAATGTACATGTGGGCGCCTCAAATGAAAGCAAAGGGTAAATGCAGCGTCGTGGAGCCTTGAAACTAGACCTGTTTCAAGAATATTTCCACGCTCTAAACTGTGCCGTTAAGGGTAAAGAGGCATCGCATAAGTTACAGAGCAACCACAGCATCCGGTACATCAAGCCTCTCAAGAACAGTAGGATCGAAATCTCCGCCCTCAATGTACTGCTTCAGCACGCCCAACATACTCCTCTCAACAACCACTGGTGTGCAATCTGGCAGATTCGTCGTCGCACCCATGACCCGAGCAAGATACCCCAGTGCACATGCCAACGCTCGCTGGTCATCGTGGACGCTGCCAAGCAATGCAGGCATATACGTCGGCTGAACGGCTGGCTCATCCTTCGAGCCCACAACATTAAGGGCATTGACCAGCGCCTCCCGGGTTGCGTTGCCGAGAGTCCTCCACGCGGCCTCATAGCGCCGCGCGGTGTCCAGCGACGTCACGCCCCCCATGCACAACACCCGCATCAGGGCCCGGTCTTCTCGATCCTCCTCCACATGAAGCAGCCGGAAGCCCGTGGTATGGAGACGATGCGCCCGTCGCGCCAAGACAAGGTCATACCCACTGCGCACATCGAGTGTGCCAGCCATGACGCCCTCGCAGGCATCATAGACATCGCGGTACGCGTCGAAAACCGGCTGGGTGAGTGTTTTGGCACAGGTCCAGTCCAGGTGGCCTGCCGCGCCCGCAACATCCAGTAGCTGCTCCATGAAGCGGAGCTGGACGCTGTGGCGGTGGTGAGGGGCCTTCATCGTCTGGAAAACAGACAGGCAGGCGGGGGCGTTTTCTGCCTGTGCCAGCTGGCCAAAGTTGAAGGAGGCGCCGATTTCGATCCCGCTGATGAGATGGTCACGGTCTTGCGGGGCGGGGAAGTGAGCCAGCGCCGGGATGAGGCTCCGTGCGGCCGTGCATACGTTGAGGAGGACGGCGTCGTGGTTGAGAGTAGAGATGTCTTTCCCTGTCAGGACGCGGTAATTCGATGCGAGCTGGGCGTCCTTGCCTAGATCATTGATGACGACGGAGGTGATGAGGATGTAGAGATCGTTCGGGCCCTTGATGGCTTGGGCGTAGAATCTCCGGATCCAATCGAATGAGGACATGGATAAGCGGAGCTCTGGAGACTGGGACCCAACTAAGATCTCATATTCTCCTGTGTAAATCCATCGTAGGGTCAGGAGTGCTACGAGCGTCCGGTTTACCTCGTCGTAGTTCTGTTTGTACAGGAGGCACGAGGGCGACGTGGTGTTGGGCGGGGTTGAGGGGCGACGCGGCCGAACGGAGTACGCTCTCTTGAGACGGTCGATCTCTTGGGAAAACTCCTTATATACCAGGCGCAGGAGATCCTCCTCCGGAATGGTGAATAGCGAGTCCGGATGAGCGCAGGCTGCCCGGAGCGACGCAGGTGGATGGGACATGGTAATTCCCAGCGGCAAACTCCTAAATTGGGAATTTTGTGGTCAGCCAGTTGTATCTTCAGTGTGGTCTTTTACGTTGGTATATATGTTATATACGTATATGAATATTCCTGCTCGAGGTAACTGAAGCCACACTGGTCACTACTCACTAGTATGAAGACTACGATGGATCGGCAGCAGATCTCTGCGGGGTTGTTGCCGTAAGAGAATCTTGGAGACTTGGACATAAAGATGTGTCCAGCTTCTAGAATCCCCATCCATCCAATAGTCTCTGGAAAGCCTGAATTACTCCTTATTATGTATTATGGGCATGGCGCAGAGCATGTCAATCAATGTCAATCAAACGAACGTCATAAGACTTAACCTTTAGTAAGGGGAGAAGCCAGAGTCTCATCCAGCCTTAGCACCAGGTGATGAGTGCAGTCACAGAGGAACATCCCAACTCACATGATCTGTCAGCTGCTAAGTCATTTATAATCTGGCCCTGACCACCAGGTAAAGAGCTTGTTATCCCTATATGTGATCATCCTCAAGCTTTATATCATGATAATAATGTTTTGCCTATTATACTAACTACTTAAGTGTCTCTTATTCCAGTATGCTGCTTCACCAGCGTAATAATCTTCTTAATCTAATTTTGTCTTCTTAATTTAGCTAAGAAATTCAAGGAGGAGATAGTGCTCGTAAGTTAACAGGTTTTACTACAGGTTAGGGAAAACCAGGGAATGCACCTTTACCATCCTGTAACTTAGATGAATTCACTGGGAGTAAAGAAAGGGGGGTATAATTAGCTTAGCCAGCCCAGCAACCAGTCAAGGCTGACAGCAGGAAAGGAAACTGCAAAGTAGAGATGATGAGAGGGGGGAGACGCAGCCGCAATTTCTGATGGGAAAAAAAGGGGATGTAAGCCATAAGACATGGAGAGATCAACTCAGCTCAAACCAAGCATCCCAGCAGCTTTCGAAACAAAAAAGTCCTTCCCCTTGATCTTGGAAACCAGAATTCCCCAAGGTTTCCATCCGAACATCTGACCCGTGCCCGTACTTTCTCCAATCGGCACAAGCATCATGATAGAGTCATTGGAGGAGTAGGTAGCAGCCTTTCCCCAGCCAAGGATTGCAACCTTGAGATTGGCCACAACCACTGGGACCTGCTCTGCAACTTTGATTGCCGTGCGCACTGGTTGGACGGTAATGTCTCCGAGCGCGTAGATCGAGCCATCCCCTCCCGTAACACGCAGTGTGTCGTCTACCTTGATCCAGCCATCGGCGGAGAGAAATTCTGCGGGGACAAACTGGTTGTTGGGGATCACCCCCGTCGTAGAGATGTACACGTCTGCTTCAAGCTGCTCGCCGTTGTCCAGGCTGACAACCCACTGACTTTTGTTGCCAGAAACGTGGCGCACGGCGTCCACCACCTTGCGGGAGGTAATCACCTTGACGTCCTTTTCTGCAAGGACCTTCTCCGCCATAATACTGGCCCTTTCCTTTAACCCGGGCAAGACATGTTTCGACGCCGAAATGAGAGTGACCGAAGCGCCCCGTTTATCTTTAAAAGCCTCTGCAAGCTCGCCCGCAAATTCGACACCCACCGGGCCTGCTCCACCCACGACGACACTTGTCGCATTGGAGATGACCTTTTGGATCGAGCGAATGGAGGCGTCGATATCATGGTCGCCGAACGGCTTGAAAGGAGCCGGCTCCCCCTGCAGTGAGGAAGCCGTCGTGCTGCCGGATGCAATTACGAGATAGTCGTAGGCAAGGACCGATTGCAGCGAGGAAACCTTGACTGTCTTTGAGGCGGTATCGATGCCGGTTGCTCTTCCTTTGATGAATTGAAACGACTCCCTGGGGTAGCGCGCAAATGCTTTTTCGATGGGGAGGAGATATTGATTCGGCTGGAAGAACTGGGGCTTTGCGAGAATCCGCGGAGCCGCAATATTGAAGTAATGCTTCTCCGACGGATTGATCAAGACAATCTTGACCTTGTCGGAGTCTGTTTTAAGGAGCCCATTTGCAACTCCAAGTCCAGCGTGAGAGGCGCCGATTATCACGACAGTTGCTCTAGCCATTCTGAAGAAAGTGCCGTGCGTTGTTGAGGGGAATATCGGAGATCAAAGAACAAAGGGATTGCGACGAAGCGCACCAGAGGTTTATTTGAAAAGGATGGAAAAGGACGGAATGAGGATTGGTGAACCAATTTATAAGAGGGCTTCAACTGCTTCATTATTATTAATGGATACTGGGTAAATTCGAGGACTGTAGAAGTGTAAGCCGATTCAGATTGCTGATTGTTGATTGCTAACGGATCCATTCCTCACTAATCAGGGCTGTTGGATCGTCTTCCGAGTCGGCCGCGGGCGGCCGCCCTGAGGCCCCTGACAAGGCCCGTCCGCCGGTTTGTCCTAGCCTATTTTTTTTCATCGGATTGTAAAATCTCCAGGTATCGTTCTAACAAATTTATGTAACTGGTTAGATCTTCATTGACTACTGTGGCCAAGCACTTGAAGGAAAGAGGAGAAGATAACTTACTGGCCAGCATCCATCGCGTGCTGAGAGCTCGAAGTGACTTGATGAATATCGAACCCTCCCAGTCTTCAACGTCGGCGGAGAGATCCATCTGGCGAATAACCTTTTGTCCCAAAGCCGCGTAGTAGATGGCGCTGATCACCGATGGCGGTATTGAATCAAGACTGAGGCTGGGGTTGAAAGTCACCTCCTCCAGGTCATTACATATCACCACCATGGCATGACACAATTCCTGGAGCTTCAAGGTACAGACGTCATCTCCGGTCGCTCCCCCGGAATCCTGGCGGAAGGAGAGTAAAAGCGTCAATGCAGCCCTAGTGATTAATGAAATGTAAGCTGAGAGACTGACTGATGGCGAGTAAAAAGAGAAAGAAACTGACCCAATACCCGTTGCAAAGCCTCCACCATATCGGTTGTATAGAGAGATATTATGTCGCCTTCGTATATGTATCAACATCTCTTCCAGCTCATTGTATATCTGGAATGCTTTCTCCATTCGTATGGTCTCATCCGAATAGTTTTCGCGGATCAAATCTTGCACTTGGCCAAGCTTTCTAGCCGCGTTTGCCTCAAGGGCGTAGTCCCAATCACCTTCGCTGTTACCACTCGACAAAGGGGACGACTGAATGGCAGGGAATGTACTCGGCCATGGTTGGTACTGTTGCGGAAGGGTCTCCTCTGGAGTTGGATTCTCCACTGCAGCTGGTCTAGGTGGTGCTAGTGGCTCCATATTGATATATCTGAATGAGTAACAGTCAGCAAGGGATGCCCCTAAAGAATAAATGCAGTGGGGAAGATATGAACCTGTCTACCACAACAATAGCCCACCAAGTGCGATTTTCCTCTTCGACCCTACTTTGAATTTCTTCTGTTGTGATGGAAGGACAGGGTACAGCTCTATGGAGCCCGAGCAGGTAAGCTAGCCTCGCGCATGTTCCAATGGTGACGTATGCCATATCCGTGGCTCCTTGAGCGTGTTCGTATAAAGCTATCAGAATCCCGGCTTGAACCAGCTCTATCGAAGGGCAGGATAGCGACAGGAATAGGGAAAACTGATATTTAGTGGTCAGATACAGATGGGATTCGGTGGGCGAGGATCCATCCTCGTCGTCGAACGGATTAGAAATAACAAGTAGCATAGAGAACACCAGAAGTGTGGATGCTGCAGAGGGATCACCATTCTGAATTCTTTCGAATCCCTTCAGGACCCGCTTTTCGGAGACGATAGGCAACCAGCTATGGATCGTCCGAAGGTACTTGCGACGTACTTGGTCCAGTGATGTCTTCTTCTCTTCAAGAAATCGCATCAAATCCATAGTGCAGAGGAAAGCACGGTACGATGGCCGGAGAAGACCGGGCTTGATTTGCCAATTTTGCATCTCGGAGCTTTTGGCCGTCTCATCACTGGCAGAGGTAATCCCGAGTGGAATAGTCCCATTCGCTTCGGCGGCCACTTGATTTCCATTTTGAAAAATGTGTTTTTCAATTTTGTCAAGACGACGTAGTATTTCATCAAACTTGAATTCCGAGCCAGAGCCCATGTCAGGCACATCGGGCGGTTCATCATACGCGCAGCCCAGTGAGAGCCTACTTTCCTCTATCAGTGGACGTCAACTTTTGGAATCGCCAGAGCAGGCTTAATGGAGTGATAAAAGATGACCGAATTACCTAGAGCATCGACTACAGCTTGGTAGCGCTTTATTGCACTTCTTCTTGCTTCCTTTGCATTGAGCGCAAGTGCGTGTAGCCAGATGGCTTTCAGCACCTGATAGTGGTCCAGAAACCATGTTCATGATGTGCATTAGCAGGGATGTGCCCTGCTGATGATCTAAACAAAATCAAGTTCCTGTTTCTCTGGTGTATTTGTATTCCTATTTTGCATTAGGTGTGGGACTTGGTTAGATACCAGGTGTAGAGGAGTCCTTACATCAGTCTGGCAACTGCGCAAAACACGGAACCAGATCTCAACGGTAGGCGGATGTATTGGAATTAAATGATAAACTAAACTAGCCACTAATTCAAGCCCTTTGAAGTAAGTTAACTAGATCACACCTGCATCTTGCGGATTCTTGCTGGTTAATCTTGTTTAGATAGGCGGCCCGTCCAATTCAACCCATCCTTAGTTGCATTATGACTAATATGGTGGCTTTACATAACTGTTTAGGGACACAGCTCAGCTTGTGTCAAAAAAAGGTCTGCTAGTGTTAGAGGAACCTCACTATGACTCTAACACTAGTTAAACCTTAACTAGTGTTAGTCTTGTTTTGTTATAAATTACTATTATACTTATTTTTAATACTTAATAAGTTTCTTATATATAGTATAAGCTTGATATATAGCTAATAGAAATTAACTAATATTGTCACGGGCTAGAAGCCGGTCAACCTATGACCTAGGTTTGGACGGTAAGAAATCGCTAAGGGGTTCTAACTAGGGCCGCAACGGCCGAACAAGAAAAGATTGGTGCCTAAGGCAGCTCGCGAGTGCCGATAGGCTCGAGCATACAGCGGGCCTTGCCCGCTACAAATATTCTCTAATTACTAAGCTAGAATTTAACTTTAATATTATATAGCTTTAAATTAAATATTAATATAGGTAAATTTATACTTATTATATACTTAATATTAGTAGAAATAATATAGGTAGATTAAAGGGGGATTCTAGATCCTAAGGCTGTATAAAGTTAGTATTAGTAAGAATGCTCGCCCCAGTTGAAGGATTGTTAATCCAGCATTGTGGGCGGAATGCATATAGATCTTTATAGACATCTGGATTCAAATGCAAACACAGAGGACTCATGCTCATAACTTGTCATAAGGAATCCTGTTAGTACAGTGTATGTACGACCAGATCCATCTTATTGTGATATATGACTGGTTGGCTGGCAGGGACATGCATCTGGTGGTTCATGACTCCTGGGTGTAGCCTGTAGGCGGATGACCTCCTGCACCACAGTGTTAAAGAAAGGTAACCCGTCAACCTCCGAGAATCAAGGAATAGACTCCTTGTCTGGTACTGCCGCACGGAGCTTGGCTTAGAGATACTTAAGTACAGGAGGGTTAGCCAAAAGCTTATACACAGTAGCAGTGAGTGTGAATGCTATTATACCCTTGCCGGCAAAGATGACTAGTTAAGCCTTACTTACTAACTAGGCATCTGTCTTATCAGCAGGAGGAAGAGTACTATTAAGGATACCCTCCAAAATTATGCTCTTAATTCCTTTAGGGTTTAGAGAGTTCCTGATCTCGCGAACTCAATCAATCCACCACTTACATGAAGATTAGCTTGCTGCGGGCTTGGGAGAGAGCAGCGCCTGAATAATACATACTGATTTCTTGTCCACAAGCTCCGCCAAATTCGGCATTATGGCCTTGACCAACCAGCTGGGGGTCTTCTGCATTAAAGTAGCGAACTAAGGGAAGAATATCATGATATGATTCAGCCTAAAGAACATGTCGGTGGCATCAAAATAGGGCTTCCTGAAGCCAGGCCGCTCCATGAATGCAAAACTATCACTAAAGGCATATTGGGTGATCACATCACTAGTGCAGGCTTTGAAGATGTGGTGAATCTGCACTGGGGGAGAGCCTGCTCGTGCTATCTCCTCAAGTCATTCTAGAAGTCTTCTCACGGTAGCTCGGATTATGGGCTCAAGTTGGCAAATACTAGCCGTTGAGAAGAATCCAGCCACTGCGTTTCGTCGCTGGCGGTGAATGTCATGCTCAACTGTTGTTACCATCGAGTTGGGGGTTCCTGTTTTTCTTGCCAGACTTGGGTGACAGTTGGTCTTCCTGGACGGACCCGCAACCAAGTCGATGTATTCAGGGTCATTGTAGTGCACCTCAATCGGGTTGATGCGTACAATGGGCCCTTCATATTCTTCAGCATCTGCGACGGTACTCCAGATTCATTGCATACTGTATTGTTTGTGCATCTCCTGCAGGCGAAGGAAGTACTTTCCACCAAGCCATACTTGGTAATAACCCTCGTACCAGTGTGTCAAAGCTAGACGCATCTGTTATACTTGGAGCTAGCCAGTGAAATAGTCAGGTTCCATCTTACCAGCTAGCTTGGGTCCCGGGATGCTGGCTAGTGGCGAGAGATACACTGCGATGGCTCCGAGTCATTATCAGAAAAAGCTAGCCCTCAGCCATCGTTGTAAACCAGTTCTGATGCAAGATGATCTCGCGCGAACACGCGTGTTAAACGCATGATTATCCTGTATATACACACAGTCACCGTGCAGATTGCGCTTCGCCCCATTTATCCAGTAGCTCCAAACCCCCTGTCAAATGCTTACCATCATGCCTCGCATTTGTAATTGAGATTGGTAATCAACCTTCCGGCAAGATGACTAGAAATAATCGTTTCTATGTGCCTCCCAGTCCGTGCCAAAGCAGTGATCAATTCCAGTTCGATCCCCTCCATTCTTGCCGTATACCAACCAATTTTACCCCCTGTTATGGCTCCCACTGTTGCCTTTGTTACCGGTGCTAACCGAGGATTGGGCTTCGGACTGGTGAAGCACTTCGTGGCCAGTCCGAACTACGTAAGTTATTATCAGTTAACCGAGATCTGTCCGGAGCTAATCAAGCCACTCGCAGCTTGTCGTGGCTGCGGTTCGCGATCCCGCGCACCCAACCGCCCAGGAGCTATCTCGGCTATCCGTGGGCGAGGGCAGCAGCATTATCGTAGTGAAGTACGACGCCGGTGTTGAGCAGTCTGCCTTTGACGCTGTCAAAAAGGCCACCGACAAGGGCGTTGACCATATCGACTACGTTGTTGCCAATGCCGGTATTGCTAAGGTGTACCCCCTGGTTAAAGATGTCAAACGCGCCGACATCGTCGAGCACATCGAGGTGAACGTCCTTAGCGTTGTCTCTCTCTACCAAGCCACTCGTCCTCTCCTTGAGAAGTCGATTACCAAACCTGTCTTCGCTATTATGGGGTCTGGAGCTGGAGCTCTAGGGTAAGACATGCTCTCTCTTATTACTCCCCATCTAATGTCTTCTACTGGACTAACCTGCTCTCTAGCCGCCAGCCTCCCGTCCCTAATGCGGCATACGGTGCTTCCAAGTCCATTCTCCCGTGGTATGGCGTTCGAATCAACTCCGAAGATGAGTGGCTCAACACCTTTGTACTGGACCCTGGCTGGGTTCAGACCGACATGGGGAACGGGGCTGCGAAAGGATGGGGTCTGGAATCAGCGCCGGACACCATCGACAAGTCTACAAGCGGTATGGTTGATGTTATTACGAAGGGAACCAAGGAGCAGTACGGTGGCAAGGTTGTCCTCTACACCGGCGAGGTTCAAGAATGGTAGATTCATTTGATCATTTTCTTCGTTGCCTGAGACATGTTGGCTTACAAAGGTGTCAACTAAGGATGTAAAGTATTGACAGACACACTCTACATTTCTAGTTATTGGGCCTATGAATCTCAGACTAATGAGCAATCAGGAAAGTACATTCATTGTGTTAGGCCACGGCTTCCCTAACAGCTAGGCCATCAGTTCCCTCCTCAATTCGCCAGAACAGGCGCCTTGCCAACCCAAGCAGAGTTTTCAGTCATCTCGTCCAAAACCCAGTTCGCCAGACTCTTTCTGGATAAGAACATCCCATCATCACCTGACCCAGTGAAAGTAGCCGTCACCGGTGCATTGGGGCCAGTATTCAAGAAAGGCACCCGGAACAAAGTCCACTTAAGCTGCGAGACGTCCTGAGATGTCACATATGCACCAAGCCCTTTGAATTCGTCATAGGCCGACCCGCCAATAATCTTGACGAGAATAATCGACGCTTTCCACTTGAGAGCGCCTTTGTCTTGTGGCGCCGTGAATGAACATGTGCCGAGTACCATTGCCCTCTGGTAGTTATTGGCAATCAAAATAGGAAATATGTGTTTCATGGCATCAGTAACAGGCTAGTATTCCGTCAATATATTCATATTTGGCCTTCTGCGGAAGTGAGAGGTGAGGGAAAGAGTGAGCCAGTTCTTTAACGCACCGTTCCTTTGGAGTTTACAACAGGGCCTGCGAATGAGACAAAGACTGTAGGACCGGAAGTTGCAGCATGCTGGAAACTAGAAATATCTTCTAGAGTTCCCTTCACAACTGAAACATTTTCACTGCTAGTGATATTGGTAGGAAGCTTAGCTGGGTTTCGCACGTAAAGGGTCAATCTGTGCCCTCGTGTCAATGCGGCATTGCAGAATTCCAAGCCCGATGGCCCTACACATGATGAGAAAGACAATCCTCAAAGGAAACTTCGCGGCAGGCAAAGGGCTCACCAGTAGCTCCGATGACGAGGATGTGTAATGCCATCGCCCAGATAACTTTTTGTTCGTTGAGCAGCTCCTTTTTCTTCACATTGATATTGGATGAGAGGAAGGAATATGCCTGTTTAAAGCAGGATTAGTGGCACGGAAGAGGCAATCCGTGATCCGTGTACTGTCGGGTCCGGGACCAAGATTCCCGACCACCAGAAGTCTGATTGACAGTACAAGTTAAGTTATTTAGCCAGTCCAGAATAAATGTACAGTAGCTTCTTTCTCAAGAATTAATTTCTTTTGTATTCGCATCTTCGAACCACAAAATGCCGACGCAAAGCTCCAAACGGGCGAATTCCCTGTTCTTTTCTCATGGGTCTGGTCCTTACGTGCTCATGGGAAATAACCACCAAAAACCCTTGATCGATGTTTTACAATCCCATGCCCATATTCTTGACAATTCTCGTGGCATTATTGTGTTCACTGCCCACTGGGAAACTTCCCAGCCTCATATATCTGCAGCTCGCAACCCCCCAATATATTATGACTATGCTGGTGCGCCTGGACTTCCACAAGAGGCGTACGAATACCAATATCCGGCGCCAGGCGACCCGGATTTAGCTGGTCGAATCGCGAGAACTCTACAAGGTGCTGGGTTTCAGCCAGTAATGTGTTGTTGTTCAGCGGTTCCTCGTATCATCATCTAGACAAAGTTTTGAAGGCACTTCCGGAAAGAGGAGGGAATGGAAAGGTGAACAAGCCAACACCCGATTTCGAAGCTGAGCTTGAACGTGCTGTTGCTGTCTCCGACCCAGACACGAGATCTGCGATCTTGAGATCGTGGCGGCAATTTCCCCAAAGTTATGAAGCGCATCCCGCAGGCAAAGCGGAGCATTTTATGCCCTTGTTAATTGGTGCTGGGGCCGCGGGTAATGGTCAGGGCATAAGAACGCAAACTTGGGACCTTTTTGGGGCCCCCATGAGCACATACCTGTGGTGAATCCAGACTTGATGACCTTCTGTATCGGTCGTCGGTTTCTGCCTGAAGAGGCCCTTTTGTACCCACTCTCCATCCCGACGTAAATGCGAGACCCTCCCACACTGTGCCATAGGCCAAAGAAGGACCTGAAATGTCATCTCACATTGCTAAAACCATCACTGGCTTAAAAAGACACCTAAGCTTTGTTAAATCATCAGAAACAGATGGCTTGTTCCTTAACTAAGAAAAAAGTGGGCCTATCTACTTACATCCCTTACTGCTTACTATCAGAATTTACAGAAAATATTACATGATGGGTCACTTAAAATACATATGATGATTAACCAAATATTTGCTATTTGCTAACACTGCCTGCCAGACGTCTTCGGGATAAACCATCCCAAGCCTTCGAATGGGGGCTGTGGCCAATCTGGTCCGTAGGTTGCTCCGAATGAGATAAATTCGACAGGACCTGCGGCGCATGGCTGGCCGTTGCGATTTTAGGGTCTCATTTGCTGCGGCTGATAGGTATACTTATCTGACCATACAGAGCTGGACATTGGATGGTTTAACTGACCCTCACACTGGCCGAGCGACTAGGTTTAAGGAGTCTGCCTAAAAGAAGGGTGCACTTGCGGTCTTCACTATAATAGATGCTTCTCGTCCCCCCTAGATTCTTGCTGCAAGTATCATATCTTCTTCATTTACGCCCGAACCGAAAATTTATTGCACAGGACAAACAAGAGAGTGCACAATGGAAGATATTCGACGAAGTCGTGCCCAGAGATCCAGAGAACAATCCGGCCCACCTGTGATCAAGCTACGATCCTCGTGTGACTACTGCACGGATTCCAAGGTCCGATGCGACAAGCAGCATCCCAGCTGTGGCCGCTGCACCAAGCTGGGCCACAGATGCCAATACAGCGTCTCCTTACGAACAGCGAGGCTGGCCACTCTTCTGACAGCTGGAGAGAACCACGGGACAAACCACGGCGATGAAAGCAACGAGGATGCTCGGAATAAGCGTAAAAGAACACCACCGGCAGCAATGAGTGGCGCCGGTGGGTCTATACCACCGTCATTATCGCCATCCCGGCCATCATCAAGAACATCGGCATCTTCAACAGATCGCCGAAACCACGGCATGTCCGATCCTCCTGCTGCTTCCGAACTGAGCACCAGTTCTGGCACAAAGAGTATGCCCGCTCCGACATTGACAGACGGTCCCGGCTACATCACGCCGTTTAGCTTTGAGTCTGGGTTTGCGGATCCCAAGAGCGCGTACGTCACGGAAAATGGTCAGGAGCTAGAGGACGATTTTCTGCTAAACCATCTCCCCGGCGCATCTTCACATCTTCTACCGTTGGACCCCTCTGCGGGACTACAACGTCCTTGTCCTGACGTCGCAACAACGGCCCACGAGTTCGGTCCACTCTGGGCTTGGCCGGACTTTGTAGACCAGCCCATGCTGTTGTCGGGGACTCTGTCATCGCACAACAATGCTCCATTCAATTTGAATACGTCTGGAGAATGGGACGAGAATGGTGCTACGGCAATGTCGACGTTGAAACCTAAGCCCATCGATATGCATTCACCTGGCCTCGGCAAAAGTATGACCATGACATCTGAGAGTAACGAATCCAACACCGGTCTGGCGACTCCCCTTGGTCATGACTGCACCCGCGTCGGCAAACGTCTGCTCGCCAGCGTCAATCGACTTTCTATGCGCGATGAGGACTCCCCCAGCGGATTAACCACCGGCCAGGCGCTGCTGGTCTGTTCTGGCATCACGAAACGGCTACAGCAACTCCTCGAATGCTCCTGCAAGGAAGACCCACATCTCCCCTTTCTGATCGCCGTGATCATCTCTAACGTGCTCATCATCTACAGCAGCATCGCCCAGATCAGCATCCCGCCGTTCTGCCGGGGGCGTAGCGTAGCTTTTCGACCCGCGCCCCTCACGGTGGGGGTCTACGAAATGGACGACGAGGCGGGGCGGCTGCTCAACGCGCAGTTGGTCGTGCATGAACTGCGCAAGATCAGGCAGCTGGAGGCTCGGTTTTCAGAGAAATACTGCCGAACCTTCGAGGCCGAGACCGGCGAGAGGGACATCTATTCTGCCCTGGGGAATTTTGTCGGCCAGAGACTCAATCAGACAATTGAGGCCTGCTCTGGACAAGGACTGAACTGCGATTGACGGAATCTGATGTGAGAGGCGGCCAGTGACATGAACGCAGGGCGTTGGTCAAAATCTGCGCTAGTATTATTGTCTGGACCTGGCCATGTGGTGCTGTCTTGGTTGATCGCCTTTGTCTGGCGTGCATTTACCACATTTGGGCTAGGCAAGGATTTTGGCCTCCATGTCCGTGTCTCGTGTTGTGCCTCCGTGGCATGGCCATTTGTCAATATGTTGGACCTCCATCTCATAGTGGTTCGAACTGGATATTATTTCTCCGCAGGGATTCTGAGACTAGCACCTTATGATCCCTGGAGGAATGTTAATAATGGTAATCTGAGAACATTTGAAATTTTAGGCAGTAACTAGGCTAGGCTACCGCCTCCCTAGATAGGCTGGAACAACCCCGCCCTTCTTAAATTTCGGGGGCCATCTGCGGGTAACCCGGCCCAAGGCCCGACCCAACCCGGGCGGGTACAGGTGTTGGGCGGCGGGCCGGGGTTCTAACTTCTCAGACATACCTTAGTACTACCTACGTACTAGTCTACCGTACTACCTGAACCCGCTACGGGTGGGCCCAACTGGGCCTGTACCCACCCTGAACCCGACCCGATCACAAGTCCATCCCTCTACCAGATACGTAGATAGCAAAGCTGCCAGGGAGTACAGTAATAATGAAAATTTTAAAAACAGATATAAAACAGGTGGCGCAGGTGAGAACTCTAGGTAAGGGGTGGAAGAGATCTTACTCTAGACCTTTTAGGGGTGCTACGCAGCAATCACACGTTATCACTTACATCCTGGCCTGGTCTTTATGTTATCTATCCATGACAAGAATGTACCTACTAATGATCATATCTGCCCCTCTCCGGCTGCGTACCATCATAATCCATAGCCAACAGCGCTATTGAGATGGTATAATGTCCATAGAGGGGAATCTGGCCTCTGTCCTCTTGTCATTCATCCCTCGATCTGACCTGGTGGTATATCGCCGCCTCCAACGTACGGCAACCCTTTGTGACTCCCGGGTCCCCAGGAGGAAGAATCTGGGAGAAGAACAGTCCCGCAACGCCAGTGGATCGATCCAACCACTGGCAATGAACAATGTGTGGTGTTAGCCTGTGTTCTATACCGGAGAAATGATTGGAGGGGTGGGCTGCTTAGAGGCTGAACATTCCCCCCACAAAGCTACACTGATATCGGAAAATGCGCTACTTACCGCATGGATTCCAGGCATTCCCTGCCAATTGGCACTCCCTGCTGCTCTGCGGCCAGGAAAGGCGTCGTTGTTGATCGCGGAGCTGAGCCCGAAACAACCCGTTGCGCCATTGGGCCACAACTGGCGATGCGGCCGAGGGGCCTTACCGTTGACATAGGAATTTTGAGTGTTCGTGCCGTTCGCTTCCGTGGTGAAATAAATATTATCCTCCACCTGGGTCTTCATTAGCTCCGCCACGCTGGTCGGAGCCAGCAAGGTGCCGTCGTTTGCCAATAGACTGGCAAGGAGTTTGGTCTGGTCGTTTGGCGTGCTATATAACCCCAGCCCTCCGCAGCAGTCGGCTGCTGGACTCGCAAGGGGCACCGTCGCTGGGATCATGGAGCCGTCAGGACGCCGCCAGCCCAGTTCAACAGAATGCGCGGTGAGATCTGGGCGAGTCCAGGGGCGGAAGGTGGTGGAATGCATGCCTATACGCTTCCAGATGTGAGTATCCATGAAGCTTTCCAGGTCTTGCTGGGCAACCACTTCGATCTGCTACGAGTCAGCCAGTAGCTCTCTTTTCCCGTATTTATCTGATCAGAGTATAGCATGTACCGTCCGCCCGGCCCAGTCCATACCGGGACCGTAGCTCCAGCCGTGTCCCGGCTCATAGATCAATGGGTGTGCGTATCCTTTCTGGAATTAAGTCCGCGTCCCTGTCAGCGGAGTCACTGTAGAGCCAATGCGGGAAAAAAAGAAAAGGAATGGAGAGTAGGTACATAAGAGCCGCTGAATGTGTTCTCAGTCCGGCCTACGCATGCGGACCAACGCTGCAGGCCCTGATGCTAATTATCATAGCAGAACCCACTGGTATGCGAGAGGAGCTGCCTTTGTGGGTTGTTCACTGTCAACAAACCAAAGCTCCCACACAGGGACAAGAAGAATTTACCGTAGGGTTATCGGAGCGTTGCACTTGCGAAGACGCGGCGTGCCATCACTGTGTCACATCATCGGCGCCGTACAAGACATTGACATACATTCCCTAGTCAAAAGATTAGCACACCTTGTCCTCGGATGGCATTGCGTCGTTAGAAAAGCAGCTCTTACCATGGACAGATGCCAGGCAATGTGGCAGTGATACGCCCAGACACCGGGATTGTTGGCGTCGATCTGAATCACCAGGTGGCTGAAGGGATCGAGCATCTGGACATCGCGGCGGAGTGGGTTTTGCGGGTTTACCACCGTCGAGCCGTCCCATTCGCCTGGGCCGTGGGAAAGCACGTACATGTCGTGGCCGTGGATGTGCATGGGCTAAGGATGGGCCTGATCAGTGGACGGATCGGGCCGGCGCTGGGGTTCAAGGCAAGACTCACATGGGGACTGGTGTTATTGTTGAACAGATTGATACGGATAGTCTTGTTGGAACCAAAGTCGTAGATATTCCAGGGCCGCGCGAACGAGGAATCACCTTGGTGGACGCGCAGGAGCAGCGGCTCGTTGTAGTTGGCATGGAAGGACGAGCCATCCATCTCGAAGACCTGGCTGCCGGTGGCGTTGACGGGCTCGGTGGCCACGATGGTCCGGGTGGTGGAGGGATTCGGATCGGGAGTGATCGCGTAGTACGGGACAGTGAGATTGAGGGGCTCGCCAGCGCAGGAACCGAACATCTTCAGGCCGAGATCGTAGGCGTTGGAGGTCGGGATGGTGTCTTCCGCCGCATCGTCGTAGAGGACAATGGCTGTCCCGTTGGGCTGATTGGCACGAGCGCAGGGGATTGGTGGCTGAGTGGCACGCATGTAGTATGCCCCATTGCTGGCGCCATTGGCCGTGACCAGGACGTCGGCTCGCTGACCGATCTGTATGCGACATGCTGGGGTCAGTGGCACAGATATCCTGGATGGAACATAGCTGCGGGAAACACAAACTCACGCCCAGCGTCAGATTGGTGGTATTGTACGGAACGATGGGCACAAAGTCGGTGCTGACCACGGTGAGGATGTGTTCGTCTATGGTAAACCTGATCAGGCCTCCGGCGCCGTTGTTGATCAGCCGCAGTCGATACGTCTTGCTCTGTTCGACGCGGAACTTGGACAGGCCCGCGTTGCTGATACAGGGGGTCGCGTCGGTGACGAGGCTGCAGTCGAAATTGCCCCGGCCGTTGATCAGGGTATTGTCGGATGATTGCGCCCATAGCTCGGAGTCATTTCCGACCACTGCAGAGGTTAGTTTTTGGGGGGGTAATGGATTTCTGACCTGCGGAGACGATAGTGAAGTAGTCTTTGTGGAAGTCTTGCAAGTCAATGTTAGCCCGTCGAGCAGCGTCCTCAGGGACAGAGCCTTCATACAGTCACCCACAAAGATGGGTCCCAGATCAACGTCGTACTCAACATGGCTTGGTCCATAGATAACCAGAGGACCAAAAAGACCGCCTGCATACTGAGCCGAATAGTGAGAGTGATACCATGTCGTGCCCGGCCGGTCTGCCCGAAACCGGAACGTGAACGACGACCCTGGAGCTACGGGACACTGGGTCACACTGGGGATACCATCGTACCAGGGAGTTTCTCGCTGCAGGAGACCGTGCCAATGCAGCGAGGTCCCCTCTTCGGGGCCCGTAATGTTGTTGTGCAGAGTCACTGCGATGATCGATTGATCAGCTCCCACCGAGACAAGAAATTAAGCAGAGGTCGCTACCCTCGATGAAGTCCCCCCAGTTGGCCTCGATTCTGGGACCAGGGGTCTGCCCGTTGATGGACAACACCTGCTTCTGGAATCCATCGGGGCTGGCAGTGCCGCGGGCCACCGTGAAATCATAGCGCCGGGTGACGCCTGTTGCGGGCGGGTGTTCATTGGGGTTCCTTTTCTGACCCCAGGGAAGCCCATGGGGCAGGGGCTTATTCAGGAAGAGTTAGTATGCATGACTACCACAAAGAGCTTGTTCTTACGCCGTCGCTAAGGAATTTGGGCAGTTGGTCGGAATCCAGTTGGCCCAGTCGGTTGGTGACTTCGGCAACACTCAGCCCGGCGAGGACGGCGAGGGTGACAAGGCAGCGCATTTCGCCCAAGATATAGACAAAATGCGGGTACTGTGCTTGGCAATTGGGTAACTGAGGCGTCTTTGTATCTTTTCCGAGTCCATAAGATACAGGAGCGGACGTGTCTCGGTAGTCGTCGGGGATCGGGATTCAAGCATCTTACAAGGCAGTCGGGAACCAATTCGATCGCGGGAAAGGGCCAAAACTACCTAGGTTTGATGATAGTGGGATGTCCAAATGAGCTAGTTTAGGATCTAGTAACAGTGTCTGCAGAAGAAATATTGCCAGAGGGTAATAGTAACATCGCTGTTGGCGTCGACCTTGTTGATCTAGGTAACCCTCAAAACAAGCCAATTATCCCCAGTAGAGAGAAGCAAATCCGCAAAAGCTGCCTCAAGGAGCAAAGGTTCTGAAGAAACCAGCCAGCCACTCGCTGATAATCTTAGTCGCTGCCGGCTCGGCCATGTGCCCCAGCCCCTGTACAAACCGGGCGTGTTTGACACTCCCGTGTTGCAGCATCAAGTATGAATCCTCAATGGGAAAGATCTGGTCATTCACTCCCTATCAAGAGTCATTAGCTGCCATAACAATCAGGATAACGAGGCGCGTCTCGCGCTTACATTGACCAGAAGAAGTTTCGCAGATGGCTGATCCAGCAATCCATTCGCAAGCAGGGAAAACCGCTGTAGGGCATCCTTCTTCATGGCCTCGACGTCTCTGTAACCGAATTTGACAGCCAAGGAGTAGGTCAGACTAGAGGAGACGTCAGCCACTTCCAGGCTCCTTCTGAGAAAGCATAGGTACGTACTCAAATGGATAGTCCAGATGACTTGACAAGTCCAACCAATCGGGTTCAAACATATAATGAACCCCGGCCCCCTGTGCAATCACCGCCGCCACTCGGTCTCGATGCGTATGCGCCAGACGAGCCGCGTAGTAGCCCCCCGTACTGACCCCCCAGACAACGAGGCGACTGCGATCGACCCAGTCCTGGTGCTCCAGCCAGTCCAGCAAACTGCTCCACAGTCGCTCGGGGCTAGTTGGGTCCTGAACAACAGCAGGACAGTCGCCCGTACCGGGAATCTCCACGGCAATCGAGGCATATCCGCAGCGGATGTGGTCATTGGACTTGCGAGTGAATTCTGTGCGATAGCCATCCAGTCCGTAGATCTGGATGATTGTTGGGAACTTGGTCGACGACTCATGGCTAGGAACGCGAACACAGATGGGAATGTGGGAGCGTACTTCCTTCCCTGCGCCGTGAACATGAGGAATCCACACCTCGTGCATGGGGGGCACGAGTAGTCCATTGAGCTATCAGCGTGTTTTCGGATACCCAGGAAATGGAATAAACCAGACATACCGCGCTCCTTTGAAAAAGACCGCCTTCTGACACTTCCAGGCATGCAACTGTCGCGTAGAGATGGGAAAGGGGAATCGAGCGATACGATAGACGGCCGCCGCTCGCAGATACAACTCGCAGGCCAAGATCAGATTGCCCTCCTTCTCGGCTGCGTCTCCTCTCGAGTTCAGATCTTCCGCTACGGGGAAGAATGTCTCCGCAATACGGTCAAAGTTGTAGGGAGGACGATGATGGGCTTCTATCAGCTGGTTGAAAATCCCCTCAAAGTCTTCCAACTTGGCCTCCATGAACGGGTATATCCCAGCGGAACACTGCCTGACGTCAGTTTCTCCATTTTGGTTCGAGAAGGACGTAGATTTTTTCTCTTTTGGAACATACACGCTTCCTCCAGACCAAGCGCCAGAGAGCTTCGATCGATTCATGGTGTGCCGCCTGATGCGGCACCGGTTCTTGGATACTGTACTTCATTGTTTAGCTTTCGGATCTGGATGTCAGTGTGTGCAAGCTGTGTGTAAGGTCTGTTCCTCAGAACTTCTTTCAGCCCAGGTATATCTGCTGCCTCTCTATTCGGGTCTTTCGGGTCAGACACGGCGTTCTTCTCCGAGCCCCGGCATAAAACTATTAATGGAGACCATCCTGATGCAGCTCAACCTTGACAAGCCAGCGATCCTACGTCGCCTCAACACATCACAATGCAGAACCAAGCATGCTGGCAAAATGCCGCTTGCGAGCCAGTCGAACTGGGACCCGCTGGCCTCTACGAACCCGGGCCTGGGCAGATCCTGGTCAAGAACAAATGCATCGCCTTCAGTCCCATCGACTTCAAGGATCAACGTTTCCAGGTCCACCCCAAAAGATACCCGGCTATCTTGGGCACTTCCTTTGCTGGCGACGTGCTGGCAGTCGGTCCCGATGTTATTGAGTTCCAACCGGGCGATCGCGTCGCTGTCAATCGTGCCGACCGCACCCTCAGTGACCCCGCCCATGGGGTCTATCAGAGATACGCGTTGGCATCGGTCGAGACGACCACCCGCATTCCCGAGCGGACCAGCTTGGAATCCGCGGCGGCTATCATGATCAACCTGACGACCATGGTCGCCGCGCTGTCGCACCACATGGGCCTTGCACGCCCGCCTACGGACGGCGATGGGATTGCCCCGCGCAACGGCCTGCGCATCCTCATCTACGGCGGCTCATCTAGCTGCGGTGGTTTGGGCACGCGATACGCCTCCGACGCGGGTTACAGTGTCGTCACCACCTCGTCGCCGCAGAACCGTGCCTTCGTCGAGACGCTGGGCGCGACGCACATCATTGATCATTCTCAGCCGGAGGGAGACATCGTGGCGGAGTTCAAGGGCCATGGCCCTTACCATGCTGTTATTGACTGTGTCAGTCTGCCGCCCAGCTTCAAGATTCTGTGTCGGCTGCTGGGGGAGACGGGCGGGGTACTGTATGGCTTGCATCCCACGAAAGGACCCCGGTTTCAGTTTGAATTTCCGCCGCAAGTGGAATACCGCTATTTCCCTATGGCGTGGGCGCTGGAGGAAGAGGCGAATCGGGACTTGCGGGAATGGTATTATCAGCGATATCTGCCGTGGGGGTTGTCATCGGGACGCATCGTGCCTACTCGCCATCGCGTGGTCGAGGGTGGGTTGGAGAATGTGCAGAAGACGCTAGATATTCTGGCGACAGGAGGGGTCAATGGCCATAAGCTGGTCATGCATCCATAAGTAGATGAGTCGTCAAGCCCCGAGATATGTTCACATTCTTTTTTTCCATGTTTGTATCCCGAGATCGAGGCCCGATATCATTTCGGGTGTTCCGCTCGGGTTTGCGTCCAGATAGATAGATAGACCTTTCAGTAGTTCCTACATAATATCCAATATGTCCTACTAGTCGCATGACTTGCTTGCTCAACAAATTACCTGAGCTACCTAAATCTCCAACACAAACAGAATGATAGGCAAATCTTCCCTCCCCGAGCTCGTCTTCGGCTGCGCCGCCATGGGAGATCCCAGCCATCCCCAGGCCAAATTCAACAGACCCGAAAACACCCTCCCTCTGTTCGAGTTACTTCGGGCCCGCGGCGTCGCTCATCTCGACACGGCGCGTGCTTACCCGGTCGGCGCCCCAGGTACGTCCGAGGCCCTCCTGGGCTCCCTCCGCGCAGGCGACTGGGCCACCATCGACACTAAAGTCGTCTCCTGGCGGCCCGGTACGCACACCGCAGAGATGATCGCCGCAAGCATTCCGTTGTCTCTGGACGCGCTGCACCTCGACAAGGTGAACATCATGTACCTGCACGCGCCGGACCGCGCGACCCCCTTCGCGGAGACCCTGCGGGCGATGGACGAAGCCCACCGGGCGGGCAAATTTTCCGAGCTAGGGGTCAGCAACTACACGGCAGAGGAAGTGGAGCAGATGATCGAGATCTGTGAGCGCGAAGGGTACATTAAGCCGACAGTGTATCAGGGGCGGTATAATGCGTTGATTCGCTCCGGGGAGCAGGGGCTCTTTCCCACATTGAGGAAGCATGGCATTCGCTTCTATGCATATAGGTATGTATTTCTGCCCGGCCCGGCCTTTCTATGACCATCGGCCGCTGATGATCAATCCAGTCCCTCGGCCGCGGGTCTCTTCACCGGCAAGGCCTCCAAGAACGTGTCGCAGAACGCGCTAGCTGGATCCCGATTCGACGGAACGGTATATGTTGTCCCTTTTCCCAACTACGAGCAGAGTGGCTTATGTTTGGCGAGCTCTTTAGACCCCGCTGGGCAAAGTCTACCAGGAGGACTACTTCAAGGACGAACTCTTTGAGGCTGCTGATCGCCTGCGAGCGGCCGCAGAACGGGAGAACCTGACGGCTCATGCGGCCGCGCTACGCTGGGTGATGCACCATTCGGCCTTGGACGGGCGGCATGGCGACGCTATCATTATTGGAGCGTCGAGCTTAGCTCAAGTAGAGCAGAACCTAGACATTCTCGAGGCGGGTCCCTTGTCCCAGACGCTGCTGCAGGAGCTGGGGGAGATCTGGCAGATTGCCAAGGACTCGGCGCCTGTTTATCATCGGTGATTATATGTGAGACATTCGATCAGAAAGAAATTGAATTACGGCAGTTGAAGAAAACTGATACATGGACTCCACACCTGTCACCGGCTGTGGAACTTTTACTGCTAGCCTAGCTACAGGAGCTACGATGCTATCTAGATCGCAGATTACTGAATATTAGAGAAAAGAAGCAGGATTCAGACGATGAGGCTCCCATAATGCTGCTTTATATATACAGAAGATCCAGTTGTAAGGAACTAAGGATCGCGAGACTCTCTTTGTATATACTACTCGCAAAGGGAGACCAAAGGTCTTATGCTTATGTTCAAGCCTCTATGTCCCTCTATTAGCGGGTTGATGCCTGATCTACCTATGATTTTAGGGAGGTGGTTTAGGGAGCGGTTACGCCTTTCCCCCGCTAGATTGACTACTTCTATTCTAAGGTAGCTATAGACTCCAAATACCAGGTGTAGTCCACGTATCACTTCTGTAGTTGATCTGGCCATACCTGCTAGAAAGTGTCTACGTCAATAACGCTGAACCAAATATGCCATTACGCAACCGAGTTCTATTGCGATCTAGCATAATCCTCTACCTCTACGACTCTTTATTCACAGTCTTCTGTGCTTCGACCCTCTGGGGTCCACTTCCAGCCACTTTATCTGTCACACTCCTCCACTCCACCCCCAGCGCTCCGAACAGACTGGCCGCACTCACTCCCACGTAGATCAACCATACATATCGCAAGGCTGCATTAAGGGCCATTGACAGTTGGGGCAGTGAGGAGGGATCTACATGCGTTGTTCCCATAAGCATCAGAGACTTCGTGTCCAGCTGCGGGAGACGCTGCGCAATCTGACGGTTCATCTGATTGATGAGAACCGTCTCACTAATGGAGACCCGACCCCCGAATCCCGAACCCCGGCAGGGGAGACGTGTTGGGCCACCAAAGACGATAAAGAAGATACTTGCGATGTTGGCACCAGTTCTCTTTCTCTCGTTTGGATATTTCGTGGCACCGTTTCAAACTCAACATGCACAACCTGGCTGCTACTCTAAGCGACGGCTTCAGAGGCCGTCGATCTGTCTACGCCCTCACCAACGAATCGACAATATCTGACGAGCGACTGCGGGACCTCGTTTCTGAGGTGGTACTACACACTCCCAGCCCTTTCAACAGCCAGGCAACTCGTCTGGTGGTCCTCCTTAAGGACGAGCACCGGAAACTATGGGACATCGCAACCGAAGTCGCCAGTTCGTCGGTGCCTCCGGAATTGTTTGAGAAGCTATACAAGCGCCGAATCGCCATGTACCGTGCAGGATATGAAACGGTTAGTAGCATTGCGACTTTGGAATCCTGTCGGAATGCCGACTGACGCGGAATAGGTCCTGTTCTATGAAGACCCAGCTCCGTACGGCAAGCTCGGGGGAAAATGGCCTATGCCGAAGGATAAATTCCCACAATGTACGTATTTCACTTACTCCAACGGACTCAAACTAATCTTGTCAAGGGTCGGAACATGCCAATGGAATGCATCAATTTGCCCGTAAGTTTCCGCGTGCAATCTGTCAGAGTCACTTACCAACGCCACGCTAGTCTGGACACTCTTGGAAGCGGAAGGGCTGGGCTGCAATCTGCAGCATTACAGCCCAATGCTTGATGCCCGTGTCGCTGAGCAATGGGAGGTCCCTGCGAATTGGAGTCTCAAGGCACAGCTGGTCTTTGGGAAACCTGTCGGTCCTCCAGGAGAAAAGATCTTCGAGCCTTTGAGTGAGAGGTTATTTGTTCATGGGGAATAGCCATCTTCTATAATTCACGAAATAAATCAAAGAATCCATTGCAGTTTCTTTATTTACATATACCAAGCAGCGTTCATAGGGACGCTCCGTATAGGGCTGTGTCTTTAGCTTTTGGATGATTCTAAACGCCCTCCCATCCTCCAGACAATAGGGGGGGCAGAGACTACATACAATTCCGAATTAGCTTTGGTAGAGAATATGTGTTGCTGTGTGCGCCCCGTTATTCAGATGGCAGTCGTTACATTGGAGTACCATATCGACAGGGAAATCCTTTGCCGACCTCGATCAAGCTTCGCAAATATCGTCACCACGCAGGCGGATTCAGAGACATTCAGCTCAGTTAAATAGTGAGCCATGATACTTGATAATAGCAGAGACTGAGAGTAGAATAGTTCATATTAATAGAAATCACCTAGCACATACGACCATAGGGTGTGGAAAACAGGGCCTCCCGTCCATGCATTTTTGTCATCTGCTCCTGCCAACCCCAAAGCAGAACACAACGGTCTGTGTCTTTACCGAAGAAGGTGGCGGCAGGGCTGTTAGTGCTGTCGAACAGATTCATGGTGTAGTACCGCGGGACTTGGCCTGTCCACAGTTCGGTCACCCATGCTTGCTGGTTATTGCTCTGCAGGAAGGTGGTCAGCACATGCCTGCGAAACACCAGCCTCACAATCTCTCCAGATGGAACTTGTCACAGGCTACACGCGTGAGAAGTCTAGTTTTGGCGAATCCTGTAGCAATCAGGGTGACTGGTAAGTTTCATCCTTATGTAAGGGCTGCATCGCGTTGGATTCTGATAGCCCAATTTCCAGTGGCTCAACCAGAGATTATTGCGCAACCTCAAGCTGGGATGTAACTGCTGGAGCTTGTGCTAGTGGCATTTCTCCTAATAGGCTCTGTGGTTCTGATAATAATGACAGGACCTGCTTCAATTCTGCCTATGGAGATTGCTGCGATTATCTATGGCTATTGGTAAGCGACGTCATAATAGCTTGGTGACACCACATTTCCATCTAATAAATATGCCTGCAGTGGCTTAATGAGCGACTATTGTGGTTTAAACTGTGACTCCAGCTATGGGCCTTATTCTGGCACTATTTCTCTAAATAGTCTCTGTGGTGCTGATAATAGCAGTTATACCTGCTTCACTTCCAATATCGGAAACTGCCGCAGTATTTATGGTTACTGGTAAGTGATTACACTTAGTAGACATACTTGAAGGCAACTGACTAAGACGCTCTTTTCTCTCTCAGCGGATCAACGGATGAGTACTGCGCATCTGCCATCTGCGACAGTTCCTATGGAGGGTGCAATTGAGCATATGTTAGGGCTGATTAGGGCTAGACAACACTAGTACGGAGACAGCTAAGCAACTCCGTATACACAGTAGTACCGCCCCTATTCGACCTCCAAGTTAGTGCTGTTAGACCCGTTTATGCTACCTACAAATAACTTGCAATTGCAAATCTGAAATGTATCTTCCCAGATTACAGAATAACACCAATCATTATTGTCTCTTGTTAGCGTTCAAAGTCGAAATCAATTATTTCCTCGCCTCTATTGGGCCCTGAATTTGGCCTCGGTCCAGGGAGTTAACCTGCGGAATTCCCCCTCGCTTTTCTTTTTCAACTATTTTCGGGGTTCTATCTACACCAGACAACATAATACTCGATTCCTTCCTCAGAAGCCACCAAATGTCGCATCCGACATCGCAATCATATTGGCCTGGCGGGATCCCTGCGACCATCAGTCTTCATCCGACCAAGCTATCCCCGTCAGAGCTTCAAGAAGAGACAAAGGGTTGGCTGCAATTCATAAGAGTATGGAATGCAAGTCGTGTATACATTTATCACTGACTCACATATGCACATCTTCTTTAGGAAGAATGGCGCCCAACAACTAATGTTGAGGATGAAGTACGTCAACGGCGCGTCCTGGTGGAGAAATGGGCAGCGGCTACTCAGGACTTTCGAGCTGTCAGTGTATGAAATGAATATGATATCTACATTGGAATTAACACATTGGAGCAGTCTTACCAGCTTCGCGCCCCGTCGCCATCCTCAGCGTTAGACTACCCAGCTTCTGCGCTGGCACAAGAACCTCAACCCGACAAGCGGTTCGTGTGTCTCGCTCCAGTGGACCGCCAAACGAACCCTCGCAACTACATCCACCTACTCAAATTCCTGATCTTGCTGTACGTCCACCAGGACGAGTGGAACGACGTCCACCCCTTTGACCTGGCGGGGGCTGGGCAAGCACCGGGATGCCACATCCCGACTCTGATCACCCCGAATCCCTCCACCACCGGTCTGTCTGCGCACGGCGACTCACTTGGTCTAGCCGACGTCCTACCGGCGCTCTTCCTGGAGACCGCGGATTTCCATGCCATATCCATGACCCGGACTGGCACGGTCGTGTTCGCAACGTGGGCTGGCTACTCTTGGTTCGTGATTGACCAGACGGGGTTGGATACTGGTCGGATGGCACTGGTAGAGTACTCGTCTAGCGGTGGCATCAAGGCTTCCACCCTCCGAAGACCCTGGAATATGGGGCAAGTGATGTCTTTCGGCCAGATTCTAGGCCGCAGTGTGTCTGAACTCGCTCAGTCAAGTATCGGTGGCCATGAACATTATAATCAACCGTATGTTACGACCCCCGTTGATGCCCTTGTCGTATGATCCTTGTGCTAATGTTCTGGTTTACCAAGTCTGGATATGGACCTCCCCATCCTCGATATCTTGGAATCCGCCAGGCAACGAGGCGAGTTCCTTTTTGCGGGCTACGGGAGTCGTGAATTGTGGTCTCGGATTATTGAGCAGAGTGCACCTGGGTATTTGGATTTGGAAGCTAGAGGCCAAGAGCTAGACTTTGATCTTGCAAGTCTCCTACCAATTGACTGATAATTGATTGGTTGGCTGGTTTCTTAATAGATAATTATAGTGCAAACATCTTTCGATTCACGTACGTGATGCTGAGGATACTATCATCAGCAGTCAATGTGCTCTGACCTGTAGCCGCTGGCTCGCGCTTTTAAGACTTCGGGCCTTCGGGCTACTGCACAAGCTTGCGTGAAGATGCTGGAATAAGCAGGTAGCAGAAAGGGAATCTCGCTCAGGTGTAGCCGATGGCTAAAGCTTATACACGCTCTTGATACCCGGTCAATTTGTGATAAAAGGAACAGTGTCGTTCATACCAGCCCTAACTGTGTCTATTCCACTATATCCATTCTTGCCTTGCACCAGCGCCGTCACAGCCTTTCCGAGGCGCTTCAGCGAGATAAGTAATCATCGGCCATTTTATACGACACGTGGATCTCTGCAATGGCTCTTTGACAGATAGATATCTCTGCGCAGCTCGATTGGTTGAGTATCCTATTAGCCGCGAGAACAGCGAGTGCCAGAGCTCAAAACTAGCTCTCATAAGTTCACGGGCACTGACCTGCAGGAACATGATAGGTACCAAGGCCGTCCTCAAGAGTTCGCTGGTTATGCTCGGTATCCTTTTGTGTCGACGTCCATGGGAGAATGACTCGTGACCGTGGCCGATCTAGATGAGGATCTAGGTTAAACCTTTCTTTCCTTAGGACTTAGGTTTCCTTCCTGTAGTAGAACTCACCTGCTGAAAAAGTAGGCTCTTTATTGCGGTCTTTCAGATGGTTCCAAAGTAGAAGAAGGGATGGAGGGCCAGTAACAAGTAGAGTGATAAGTGCAATGATAGCCTCCACTGACCACCCCATTCTCTAGGTCACCACAGAAGAAGACAGGCAATGGAAGTTGTTGATTGTATCCAGAAGCGTAGAGACCTCCCTCTTTTTCAAGGGCAGGAAAGCCATTCTGAGATGACAGGGAAGAGGCTTTTATCCTCCATCATAAGTGACAGAAAAGCATTGAGTGTAAATACTAGATGCCAAATCCGTCTGATGATGAAGCTTGACTGTTGATTAAGTCAAGCACCAATCATATAGGAATCATCACCTAGGCTGAAATTCTGGTCTCTACCAATAGCAGCTGAGCCAGCACTCAACATAGTGAACTACCTTAAGTAGTGCCCATAGTTTCATCCAGGTACAAGGATGAGCTGAGGCTGTACTGCATGCCAAGCAGCCTAGGTCATTACAGATAGAATGTGAGGACTGCAAAATTGACCTGACAACGACCGCTACACCCGTACTTTCTAACGGTATCCAACGACCCCTTTCTCCAGATTTAAAGATCGCTTTGCAATATTCTAAAGCTCTAAAGGCGTCGCGTGCCCTTGGAAGCACAAAGACCCGTGAGAGGACTGGACGGGGCCAGGGGCTGGTGCTGCCCAAGTTGCCTCCGCGTAGCTGGGAAACCAAGCGGAACTAGACTAATTTGTGCCTCTCGAGCAATCTAAAGTTCGTTGAGGTCCTCTCTGATGCATCGGCAGACCTTTGAGGCATGGGATGGTGCAAATGGGGGAATTACGACTGTATACAACGTTGGCGAAGCAAAGCATATTTTCCAAGGAACGTGTTGCTGAGATTTTGAGCTGCAATACGCTCTCTACGCCGTAAATCCTGTATCCAATCCTGCGAAATGCTTGCGAGGTGTCGGGTCTGTCCCGAGAATCGCTACCCTTTGCTGCCTAGAGATATTTTGGGAAATCGACGACTGTCGCGAAAGCCATCAAAAGAAGACAAAAGGGGCAATGTACATACCTCCGTAAGATTACCAGAATTGCGGTCTGGCGGTCTGGCGTTGTGGCTGGGGGAAAAGAGAAGAAAAAGAAAAAAGGAAAAAAGGGAAAAGGAAATCGAAAACAAGGAGGCATAACACCCCGGATCAGGGATTAGAATATCTCAAACCAATGGCTAGGCCAGCGGAAGGCTTAGTCCGGCGCGACGTTGCCTGCTGTCATTTGTCGAGACCAGAAGATACGTATCCGCAGCCATTATTCGACAAGGCTGCGAGCCTCCAGAAACATAATCTGTACCTTTTGGCAGGATCCAATGAGGATTCAGCGTGAAAATTTTTCCCTTTCGTACCTATGGCGCTGTCTATCTCCCTTGGAGATATGGGGGGATATAAACGAGTCACGGTCCTCATGGACAGCCAAACTCGAAAGGAAAAGAGTCATCAAACAAGCAACGAAAAAAAGAACTCATGGCTCGAACTAAGGAGGAAGAGGCCGAATGGCAGAGCCACCGCGACGAGCTCAGGGACTTGTGGCTGAATCAGCAATGCCCTTTAAAGCAGATTCAAGAGTATATGTCCCAGAGGCACAGTTTCCGCAAAAGGTCAGTTGGTCATGCCCCTGGAAAGTTGTTCAGTCCCGGTTAAAGGAAGCCACGTTCTCCCAGCGAACCTCAGTACACTCGGCAGTTCAAGAAGTGGGGGTTCAAAAAGAACGCGACCGATGAAGACTGGAAATACGTTGCGCATCGTCGCGAGAAGCGAAAAAGAGACGGAAAAGACCCCGGCGACGTCAGGATACACGGCAACCTCATCCCTGATCCGAAGGTTAGAAAGGAAACAGCTCGTCATGTCTCATTGTCGTCGCAGTATTTGTGGATGGGAGACTCCGGTGCGTATCTATAGATGACTTCTTTCTCTATCCTGCTTCCTCGTCCATATGCTCACCCGTTCATCATCTCAGACCCCAAGACCCCGGAGGGGGTTGTCGTGGGTACGCCCCGATTAGAAATAGATGGTCCTGTCTCCGACGACTCCGCGAACGTCCTTGCGATGGACTGGTGCCAGGGCCTGAACGTGGATGGTATCAATCTTGAAACTTCTACAATGTTCCAATCCGCCGATCGGGACCCTCTTGCCTTCCAGATTGAGCTCCCGGAGCTGAGTTTATCGGAGTTCTATTTGCAAGGGAATGAGGAGCCAGCTGCAGCCTCTTCCTATCTCGGGGATGCTACGTTGGAACAATGTCTGCCTGTATTAAGGTCTGCTAGTACGCCGACATCTACAAATAGGAACAGCCATATTCAGTACGGCGCTGATTCCATCACCAACGACATTGTTGAAGAGACCCGCTGGACTCTCTTACAGCAGACCCGTACGTTCAGTGGTCATAGTCCCAGCGATTTAATTTCAGCCCTGGAACCTATCACAATAGGGGATGTCAACAGCGACTTGGCAAGAAGAGCCGAGGCTATATTTCAATCGCCCTCCCCGGAAAATCTGTCTCACTATCTCAGTCTCTGCGTCTACCTGTCATCCAATAACCTGATGTCCCTGTTGTCAACGGACAAGCTGGTATTGCTTATCAAGAAAAGCGGCTCTCAGTCGAGACTTAAAGCGCTCTTGAAGTCAACGACCACGACAATCGAGATATTCATGAGCAACCTGTTAGCTAGTGCGGCGGCCGTGGGAGACATTGAGATCTGTCGAATCCTTATCCAGGCTGGAGCGGACGTAGATGCACCTAGTGGGCTGGGTATGCGAACAACACCTCTTCACCGAGCGCTCAGGTACAATAACGCGGATTGTGCAAGGATATTGCTGGAGGCCGGCGCAGACGCAAATTTAGTGATCGATGGGGAGACACCACTCCACACTGCATGCACTAACTCCAATGCACTTGATATTGTGGCCCTTTTACTCCAGTTTGGAGCTGATGTTAATCCACCGCAAGACTGCGCCCGACTCACGCCTCTGCAACTTGCTGTCCAGCATGGTGGACCTGGTTTGGTGCAACTCCTTCTTGATAAGAAAGCGAACCCGAACTCTTTCACAACATCCAAGAGAGGTACAGCTCTACAAATGGCATGCCGTAAATCTACCGATGCCGAAATAGTCGAGCTTTTAATCGCTGCAGGCGCGGACATTGATTCTCGCTCAGGCTATCGATGTGACAATCGAAGTCCTGATTACCTTGGGGACAGCGATGCAGACTCCGAATCAGAAGAAGAGCCAGACGAAGACTTGCTTTTTGGTTGTACTGGCCTCCCCGATTCCTTTAAGCCAGCCATCCTTCTAGCGGCAGAAAACGAGAATTGGGAGGTGGTCCAGCTTCTGTTGGAAGAAGGCGCCGCTGTCAACGCCAGCTTGAGAAAATGCCCACCTACAGTTCTAGACCAGGAACTTGACGAATACGAATGGCATTATCCGGCCGTCTTTACCCCGTTGCAAGCAGCTATTCGGGCACAGAATATCACCATGACTCGCATGCTTTTGAGCGCTGGAGCTCATATCGATGCGAGGCCGAAAGGAAAGTATGGCCACACCGCACTCCAGATATCTGCTATGGTCGGGAATGAAAGGATCATTGAAATTCTCCTGCGGAAGGGGGCGGATGTCCATGCCCCTGCTGGCGTCTATCGTGGAAGGACAGCACTTCAGGCTGCTGCTATACATTCGGATACAAAAGTGTTGAGCATCTTGCTCAGGAATGGGGCAGATGTAAATGCTCCACCGGCCAAAGAGAAAGGCAAAACTGCCCTGCAGATAGCAGTAGCCGCGGGCAACACCGAAGGGGTCAGGATCCTTCTTGATGCAAATGCAGCTGTCAATACCGACCCGATTCTCACTGAAGGGGTCACAGCTCTCCAGGAAGCTATCCAAATCGGAGACTCGGCGATAAGGAATGAAATAGTTCACCTACTGCTGCGAGCCGGAGCGTATACTGAGAGTCCCAAAGACCAGAAGCAATATGCGCCTCTTCATGTCGCAGTGAGAAAAGGAGACCTGGAAATGACAAGAAAACTCCTGGAGAAGGGTGCGAACCCAAACGTGGGGTTTTGTGCGCAGACAAACCTAACCCCTCTGCAGCAAGCTTCGTCCCAAGGCAACGAAGATCTGGTCCAGGTATTGATAGACCATGGAGCAGACGTCAACGGCCCGCCTTCGTTTTCTGGAGGGCGCACAGCCTTGCAGTCTGCAGTTGAAAACCGCCATGTGTCTATGGTGAAGATGCTATTGAAGTCTGGCGCGAAGATCAAGTTAAACAGAGCTACATTTGCTGGAATCTCGGTGATGGAAGCTGCCGCCAAGAGATGTGATCAAGAGCTTGTCCAGCTTTTCCTCGATAAAGAACCGGACATCATATCATCTGACCCCATCACGAAGAATCAAGTTATAGGGCTAGCTCTGAAAAGCTGGAACTGTGACGTGCCTTTGCTGGAGCTTCTGCTCAAGGGAGGAGCAGTCGTTAACAATAACCCGTCCCTTCCGTCGGAGCCATTTCTTCAAATTGCAGCCGAAAGACACAACTTTAAAGTGGTCCAGTGTCTGCTTTCTGCAGGCGCCAACGTAAACCACCGCTGTGAAAGCAACTCTTCTGGCGATGTCACGGCCCTTCAGGCCGCCGTTTCTATGCGGAATATCGACATCGTCCAGTTACTGCTCGAAAGGGGCGCCGACGTCAATGCACCGGCAAACAAGTATGGAGGGAAGACTGCGCTGCAAATAGCAGTGTCACAGAACTCCCGACTTATGACGGAGCTCTTGGTGCATCATGGGGCTGATGTCAATGGCTTGCCCAGTCCAGTGCGAGGCCGGACAGCTCTCCAAGAGGCTGCAAGCTCGGGTTACGTGCAGCTCTCGGAATATCTACTGGCTCATGGAGCTCATGTCAATGCGCCAGCAGCACATTTGGGTGGAGTCACGGCCTTGCAGGGGGCCGCGATGCACGGCAACATTCGCATTGTGATGATGCTGCTTCTGGCAGGGGCAGATATCAATGGAGCGCCTGCCATTGAGCAGGGACTAAACACCATTGAAGCCGCTGCAGGGAATGGCAGGCTTGACACTCTACATCTCCTGTTGAACTATCACCCGGACACCGAAGAGTTTGAGATCAAGAAAAAAAGAGCGGCGAAACTGGCACTGGCAAATGGTCATCTGGCCATTGGGAGATTTCTGCTGGCTTATCGTAAACATCCTTGGAAGAGATGAATAATGGGTCCCGTCAATTCAGGATGTCTATATCAGGGTGCAATGTAGGTTATTGAAGGGAAAAGTTCATGTTGTTGTTCTTATGATTCACATAGATCTTTGCTAGTACTAATGTGTTCTAACCCTAAAGTACTCCTATATCTCTTGCAACATCACCTCTAGTATATACATCCCCCACCATCCACTAACGATGGATACTTCCCGCCCTCTGCCTCGTCGACCCAAACCTCTGCTCCGAATAGCGACGCTCCAGCCCAAACCTCTCGTTATCAGGCTGTCCCGGAAACCGCGGCGGACCCCCCAGACTCGCCAACACGGCACTATTATCCGCCGTCAAATCATCCATGACGTCCAGCTCCTCCACGCTGAACCACCTCGGCATAACCCACACCCGAAACGGAATCAACGCAATAATCAGAATCGGGAACCCAATCGCCGCAATGGTCTGCGAGATCGCCACCGTCGCCGCGACACCCACCGCCTGGCAGACGATATACAGCGCGATCTTGCGCCTGCGCACGGTCAGCAGCGGCTCACCGCGCTGGATGAATCTGTTCTCGCGCGCGAGGAAGACCATTTTCTGGAGGATGCCGTTCGACTCGATGGATCCCCAGCCGACGGTGAAGAAGACGCCCGCGAAGACGGCGGCGGGCATCGTGTGCAGGACGATCAGCAGCGGGCCCGTCATCGTGCCGACGATGAGCAGGCCCATGAGGAAATGGGAGAGGCGTTGCTCGACGACGGCGGTGGCGGTTACGATGGGGCGGCGGATCTCGGCGCCCTCGCCTTCGGCGGTCGAGATGGTGCGGAGGGAGGTTTCGTAGATGGTTAGGGAGTCGGTGTGGACGGGGGCCTGGGGCACTAGGCCGTTTGGCATGGGGATGCCTGTGATACCTGCGAGGAAGGTGGTGCAGCCCAGGAGGAAGAAGTCCCAGTGGAAACCGGCGGGTTTCTTGAGGGGGAACTGTCTGGCCTGGGCGGTTAGGCTGCTTACGTTCTTTTCTTGGGTTAGTGCTGTATCTGTTGAAGGGGGGTGGAGAGGTCGTACGTGGTCATAGTAGAAGAGGAGCATCACCAGGAACCCGAAGGGTAGTGCCGCGAATACCCATTTGGCATCGAGTTCCCAGAAATGGATGAGCCAGCCGCGCGGCTGTGTAGGGTAGAAGGCCCGCGTGATGGGGACGAAGGAGATGTTGGTGGCTTTGAGATTACCGGGTATGTGCGAGAATCCTACCCAGAAGATGGTCCCAATCTGTACGGATGTGAGTTGAGATTGGGGATCTTGCGTACCGGGGGAATGCATACCACATATGCGTAGTCAGCCAGTAGACCCCTGAACCACGGTTTCCAGACGGTACTGGACCCAAGCCGTTCCAGACCGTAGATGGTGAGAAAGTATAGGATGGCAATCATAGTGCTCATGAACCCAGCCGTGTTGCCCTGCGTCGTAAACTCGTTCACTAGTTCCTCGACGCCCTTGACTACCGCCGGTCAGTACCATCAAACCCCCATAGTCGGGGGCTGAGACTCACTGCAGTAGATAATGCCGACATAGGCGCCAAACGACTCGGACGAAAAGTCCGTCACATAGCGCATGTAGTCACACAGGTTGCAGACAGCCACAAGCCAGTGGAAGATAGCGGCCCAGATGGCGGTCCAGCACATGAAATTCGGGTAGATGGCCGGTTCGTAGATGGTCACGATATCGTAGATGGTGTAGTTGAACAGCGAGATCAAACCAGTAATACCGACGATGGTCAGAGGCTGTGCTCCCAAGACACTGAAGATCATTGCCGCCATAGCAGATGAGAAGAGGGCCTCGTTGATGCCGTAGAATTCGCCAGTGCGTCGGTACATGTCCAGTGTGTATGCAACGGCAGGAAGCATGCTGCCGCGTATCAGTAGACAGTCTTAATAGCGATAGTATGGAGTGAAGCGCACTTGACAAAGTACATCCGGATAGTACTTGAGACGACGCGATATGTCCAGGCATCTCGAATATCACTCCAGTAGTAGGGCAGTCGACGACGGACGTCGTGATACATGCCCCGAAAGAGACAGAGAGCACGGATTGATTTCCATCCTTCGCGGTCCTCGTATGTATAGGAGAGCCACGATTTCTCTCTTGTCAGAGGCTGGTCGAACGACATGATGGATCAAAATGATGCATGAGATGAACTATACGGAGGGGCTTGGATATGACTGGCGATGAAGAAAAAGAGCTTAGAAGAGGAATGGGTGCGCCTTTTATGCAATCTTTGTCTCAGGACATCTTGGCCTCTTCGTCAGAGGATGATCGAACGTTCCTCGAAAGTTTCTCTCGGTGGGGAGGACGATTGAGTATTGACCTTGGCTGACAAAAGCTGGAGAATGTATGGGCACGATATGGGTGATAACCTAGCTGAGAGGGCATTGAGACACAGCATAAGGCATACCGCAGGCGTCTCCTCGGTCCCTCTACCTTCATCTTGAGAACTGCCCCCCATGCATCTTTTCATGGCGTTCATCCATATTCCATACTTCGAAGCCGGTGGGGATGCCTGACGTCATGGCGTTGAGGTTTCTGAATTCTGATCGATGAGTCAGCAGGTTTTCTGCGCGGGCAGATTCCAATGGGGAGCAGAGTATAAACATCATCTTCATCTTCATCTACGATCTGATATCTGTCGACTCGATGGCATGGCGGTTCCATTGGTATCGGAATTATGCTCACTGCTGTGCAACCAGCATTTTCCGTCGCAGCTCGCGTCGATTTTGAGTCATCAGAAAGCGAACCAGAGCTACGAGAGCAAAGATCATCTTGTCCTGCGGATAGAAGCGTCCATCTCTCCAAAGGACGCATCTCCGCATGCCCGTTCGCCTCTGCCTGACCCAATACTGCTGGTAATTTCTCCTTCGTGTATACGAGGCTTTAATTCTTACCTTAATTAGGGTTCCATTGATCTTAAGAATGGACGAGTGATTCCATATTCCCCAACCACTCAGACTGCGACTCCGCCTCGAGTATGACCATCTTCGACTGGTAATATCTAGTATACTGATTTGATAGGACGATGAACCCGACGAAAGCACACCATTGACCCCTCAGTCAATCCAAAATGAGGAAGCGCATCCTCCCAAACGTCACAAGACGGTCAGCGGTTTGCGACCATCACGACATCTCCAGCCGGCCGTGACAACAGTAGATTCTTCAGAGTTAGACAGCAGCGGCGATAACTCTTCATTACAGGATCTAGACATGGTCTCCGGGTCCGTGCGGCAGGTCCATAGTGACACTGGGTTTCCACAGCGTAGAAAAGCCGGACAAGATAACGCCGCGCCGGTCCTGGAGCCTACATCAACCGATAAGTTGATCGCGGGAATCTGGAGACAGATGTACTCACCTGTGAAGCTGAGCCGGACTCCTTCTGTAAGTTCCTGATCGAATTGCGTGTACTTTGCTGACCGGACAGGTGGTTGAACCCACGATTAACATCCGCACTGGCGTCAGTGGAGATGTGAGTGAGCGGTGCTCGACGTTTGGGTAGAACTTGGCTGACAAGAAAGGTCTTCCGAGCTGTCAACACTCTCTGCATGAAATACTACAACCAGAGTCAGTCGTCTCGCGCCTTGGAGATGATCGTCCAGGCCTACTGGATTGAATGCTATGAAGCACGTATTGCTGTCATCCGACTGGAGAACCCGCATTTATCCAGTACTGAGGCACGAATGACCGCGCTGAAAGAGGCCTGCGCGGTCCTTAACTGGAAGGAGAAGGATCTCCGCAACAGAATGTATCTCAGCCCACCGTTTCGTTTCCTACCGCGCACTGACGAAATAGGGCAATTTGGCGCGGCTACAAGGAAATCAAAGATGCAGGCGGCTGGCCCGGCCTGATCTTTGCCAGCTCCGGTGTCTACCGGTTCTGCAAATACCGCACCGGCTTCGGCGAGGGTTTCTCGACTCGTCTGCGCCATCTCCGGTCGAGTCTGGAAGTTGCGGCGGACACCCTCCACCCCGAATGGAGGGATCTGTTGCATGTCATCGGCCAAGGGGATACACGGCGCCAGTATCATGGCCATCCCCACGAGTGGGTGACAGTGGCAGGAGAGCCTGCACTACCCCTGCACGCGACCTATGCGCACCTCGATCTGCCGAACGGGTTTCATTATCGCTTCATCGACGAGTGTGTGCTTGATACGACCGTATTCGGGACGGAGGACCCCCGTCGCGCACCCGATCTGGATCCGGATATCTGCCAGGTCTGCAAGGCAAAACAGTCGGACGACATTGAACAGAACCACTGCTCGTGTTTTCCGGCTCTATTCGGAGGCGCCAAAGGACCTGCTCCGGTGCAGATATTCAGCACAGCGAGCGGAAAGAACAATGGCGTGGTGGCCCGTGTGGTAAGTTCACATCGTGGTTATTTCCCAAGAGACGTCCAGCTGATGGATGGCTGGCTGCAGAACTTTGACCGCGGGGTGGCAATCGGCGAATTCGTTGGACTCATAACACATGGTGTCTCCGGCGTGGATGTCATGGTAGGCGGCACGAAGGGCAGGACGTACCAGATCTACCAGGGCGAGATGGGCAACTTCACCCGGTTTATCAACCATTCATGCCGCCCAAACAGCCGGTTCCAACGGTTCTACTGGCGCGGCAAGGAGCGGATCATTGTGGTTTCACGAGGGATAGTCGCGGGGAGAGAGATCACGGTAGATTACTCGGATCACTATTGGAAGCAGTTGAATAAGGTCTGTCTGTGTGGGGAGTTGTGCTGTCGATTTAGAGGGTCGGATCGGCAGTGATTAAATCAGTTGATCTATCATATAGTCTACATATTCTTAGGCTGATTTAGGGTGGTAATTTACATAATATTATGGGCCATTCGGTTATCAAAGTGACAATTCTCGACGCTTCTGTCGGACTGTCCCACCCGTACCACCATCCGGCGTTGAATGAAATATAGTTCACTCCAGATCACGCAGTGAGATGTCATACCTTGATGAGTCATATAGATCACTGATCAGCAAAGTGGAGATCTTCTCGATGGCGAAGGTATGCTGACGTGCAGGAGACTCAAGGCTATTGTAGCTATATGCACGGAAACCCGGACTTTCTCAAGAGATATCCCTCGCTGAATCATCGCCAACAGATAAATACGAAGTTCAGGCGACATGATATGTACTTTTGCTTTCGACACGGTCAAGTTCATCAGGAAGGCAATATAATATCACGCATGAATCCTGTCAGGGACCCAGAGACGAAGTACCTTTCCTCTATCAATGTACTAAATCCCCGAGCCAGTAACACAGGAAAGAGTCATATACATCATTGCGTCTGCGACAATGCATAACCCAGCCCAACAGCCGAGCTCCTGAAATTCCGCAAGAACCTGAGCCCTCAGGCAAGTACAAGGCCACCAACCAGACGGAATTCCACCCAGTACACACCGACAGAGCATGAGACACATAAGGTAGACCTCACGTACCAACGCCTTGCGACACACCATGATTAACTAAGCCCGACAGTACAGGCCCTCTGGAAACGCTGCTACCTAACACCCGAGCGCCACCCACGCCTCCCACCCCGTAGATCGACTACGGTCCCCCGAGCACGGTGCACCACCGCTGCAGCCTAGCACAGTGGAACCGTCCTCATCCTGATTCGGAGCTACGATTGCAGAGGACCAGTGACCATTGCCATGGAGCCGGAGATCAGCTGTCTGCGTCAGGAGATCGGGGCCGCTAGACTGGTACGCTTAAGCTTATCTTGACTTTTTTTCCCGAGAGATTGGGACGGGGGTTCCTGCGGCGGTTCGAACCTTGCTGTAACTCAGTATACAAGGTATACAGCAGAGAGATGCTTGGTTCGGCATCAGCAGTACCTTCGTGGCCTTGATGCTATCCAAGGATAGACACGTGACCGTTCTAGATATAGATTATAGATATACAGATATCCGGATATTCCCGTCTGTGTAATATCTGCTCGACATAATTTCGGTTCTTTGAATGGAATTAACGGACATTATGTTCCAATCTTCCAGGTCTGGATGACCGCTGGAGCTACCCCGCTCATTACACTACAAACACAGCGGTGATGTGCATACAAAAGTACCATACCCTGGCCATAGGGCGTGAGTCCATCTCTAGCTATAGGCTGAGGACGGCCATGACGTGGCTAGCGCTGATATTGTGTTGACAGCGGCCGGCGGATAGACAGGTCTAGTACGGGACCTGTGATGGGGAGACAAGGCCAGGACAATCCTTTCTGAATGGAGTGAATACAACGAGAATAGATGAGGTGATGAATGAAAATTCTGTATGGATCGTCAGAGGTCTGAGAGTGAACCATGAGATCGCAGCATTTTCATAATGGGATCGGCAAGCATCAGGGAGTATGTTTGCCAGAGATTAGTATCTCGACAACATTGGAAGAGTCTACTTCAATAGTAATCTGTACAGTGAGCTGATCCATAGTTCGGATTTGGACTCGGATATCCGGATTTACCAAAAACAACCGTCGATGATGACAGCGTGACTAAGCAGACTCGGGTCCAAAGGCCGAAGCCGGGGCGAGTTGCCCTATTCGAGTAATTCTCTCAGCAGGCTAAACCCGAAAGGGGTGCCAAGACCTGGGTTCCAGCCCTTCCTGTCAATCAGAAGCCTTAAAGAAGCAACGTCCACGCCGAAGCCGAGCCGAGACATCCCGGTAGGGTTGATCCCTATGTACCAGATTCTGTGCATAGCTCTGGATACTAAGCCTTGTCATAGAGCTATGATGGGTCTTGAGAGGAGTGTCTTGGCGGGTTTTAATTGCTGATCAAGTCATACTCATAGGTAGACTAGAAGCACAGATAATCAAGTCGCAACGAAGTAGACTACAATACCAGCATACCTACCCCTCACGATCAGAGGGGAAGCAGCGGTCTGTGATAGCCTCACCAACCACAGCTTCGTTGACTCATCCTCGCAGGGGGTCTGTTCCTGTGAGGAGACAGTGTCCATTCCGGATCGTCTGCCGTGTTATCCCGTCCTTTGGATTATCAACAGTTTTTTTTTTTTCTTTTTTTTTTCTACCTCCACATCCGACCCTTCCGTGAGCTTCCAGATCTGGTGACAAAGAAGAGTAATTAGCCCACTGCGGCGATCGCCTCACTCCTTTACTCTTAGGGTCCCCTATTATCCATGGCAGGTCATATGGCGGTTATCCGAATTAGATAGCTGCCCCCTCATGGAAAACGAGCCGGTGCAGAAAATTTTCTCTTGACTCAACTGTGCTTAACTGCTTATAAATTCAAAGGGAGCCCCGCTCGCTCAACCGGGATGTTTGCTCGTATCCTTTTCCTCTTGTCTGCGTAGGATGTCCCCATAATAGATATTCGCCCGCCTTGAAATCACCTCCTCTTTCCAGTCCGCTATCACCGCCCGATCAACGAACAAGATAATGACGGAAACACAGACCGCAACACCGGCCCTGGCGTCGTCGCGCCAGTCCGGACGCAGCTCCGAGAGCAGCAGCTCCGTGGACGTCATCGCTCAAGAGAAGCAGAAGCTAGCAGCAGCAGCAGCGGCGGCGGCAAGCTCGCCCCCCTCGACAACGGACAAAGAGCGTCCGGACCTGCACAACTCGGCTTCCCCGAAGCGGTGGAAGACCTTCTGGACCGCGTTCCGATACCTGCAGCACCTGACGCAAAAGCAGGTTGACGACTTCATGGCGTCATATGTCATCTATAACCTCGACTGGTCGGACGAGAAACAGATGATCGAGACATTGGGGCCCAACTACCAGGAGAAAGTCGGCGACTGCCTCAAAGCGTACTACGGGGTGTTGAACCACCTGTGTGCGCTGGGCGACGTGGAGAAGATGTACATCCCCCCGTTCATGAGCAAGAAGGCGACCGTGCTGGAGAACCAGCTGCTGTACGAGGAGTCGATCGCGCGCGACATCGGGCTCGGGCCCGGCGACAAGGTGTTGGATTTGGGTTGCGGCCGCGGGCGGGTGGCGGCGCACATGACGCAATTCTCCGGCGGCGCGCAGGTCACCGGCATCAACATCGATCCCAACCAGATCGCGCAGGCGCAGACGTTCAACGACAAGCGCGGGTTCAAGAACAAGTTCGTCGTGCAGGATTTCAACTCGCTGCCGCTGCCGTTCGAGGACGAGAGCTTCGACGCCTTCTACCAGATCCAGGCCCTGAGTCTGTGCAAGGACCTGGCCGCCCTCTTCCGCGAGATCTACCGCGTCGTCAAGCCCGGCGCCAAGATCTCCCTGCTCGACTGGGTCAGCCTGCCGGCGTACGACCCCTCGAATCCGGAGCATGCGGAGCTCATGCGCCGCGTCAAGCCGCTCATCGGCGCAGTCGGCACTCCCACCCCGGAGATCCTGGAGCGGGCGCTGGCCGAGGCGGGCTTCACCGTGTTGCGCTCGGACAATGCCAGCCTGGACGGGCTGCAGGCGCCGCTCATTGACACGGTGGACTTTTACTTCCGGTCCATGCGACAGGTCATCCTGGGTTTGGTCAAGGTGCACGCGCTGCCGCACCACTTCAAGACTCTGATCAACCGGCTCTGTCTGGACGGTCAGGCGTTTGTCAAGATGGACCGCATGCGCCTCTGCAGTACGAGCTACCGCATTATTGCTCAGAAGCCTTTGCGGTGATTTCTGGTCCCCTGATTTGGGAAGCGGCGCATTCTTTCACCTTTTTCATATTGTTTCATATTGTTTCATATTGCGCACGCGCCTCGCGACCAGAGCATTGGCGACAGTGGCCTCGCGGACTGGAGCCGCATCAAAGTCAACAAGTCTGCTGGCTGGATGAGACCGACGCCACAAAACCCCCTTTTGTCACGACAACGAAAAATGCTTCGCGACGATTCGCGAAAGTCTAATCTAATTTCCATCCTCAACAAACTCGGTATTGTATAGATCATCTGGAACAATCACAGAGAACCGGCATTTCAGTCAGCACGTGTCGGGGCCGGAGTCAACATGAGGAATCTCGAATCCTTCCAGGTTAGTCTGATGGACCGTTTTGACACTGGTCAGTGTGTCTTGGACTAGTCACCACGTGCGTCGTGCAGGCGAGTGCCGGTTACCCAGCTTGTCGGTTTTTGGTCTATTCTCCGTAATTTCAGGTGTTTCCCCCATAGCCACAGAGTGGCTGATAGATTTGCATTAGGGTTTCTAGCATCTTTTGCGCGTTTTGTTTTTGATTTTGATTGATGTGGATAGCCATTTTAGTTCGTCTCATGTGTTGGGCCTCAGGTTGGATACCCAGTTAGAGGGGAGTCCTTGGGGTTTACTTGGGGTTTACTCTGTATATAGATATTTAATACATGCTTTGATCAAACTGATTGAATTGTTGCCTCGGGATTGTGTCATACATTCGATATCTATCAGTATCAGTGCTCCGTACTCCGTACTCCGTACTCACATTTCTCTAAGTTTGCCGCTCCTTTTCTTCGAAGAAAATCCGGCGCGGACCCGATCCACCTCCGACGAAAACCTCAAAACTTTAAATTTCTTCTGGGTCAATGATATAATAAAATCAATAGTTGACCCAGGGGACATGACCCAGGAAACATGATCCAGGGGACGCGAATTGCTGGTCTGTAACTATCTGGGAGGAAAAGAAAGGAAAAGGACACATGCGACTGCCTGTCATGATGATCAGCTCAATGGTCAGTGCAATGGACAGAGCTCTATCTAGCTTGAGCTTGGACTTTGTAGAAGAATCAATGTGATATCAGTGCAGGACAGATGCCATGTCCATGACTCAAGAAGATCGTGCCATAGTGAGCAGGACCACCAATTGCAGTTCAGCAACCGCTGATTCTGAATCCATGGATATGCCATAACACAAGAAACAATAGTCGATTATGACTGTCAGGACAAAGCCGAGGAAGACTGAATCGAATCGAATCCCCGTCCTAAACGCCGTTCTAGAGGCTGACAAGGACCCCACCAGTTTATAAGCTTTGCACCGCAGCCATCCATTTGCGCACGTTGCGGATAACCCTGTCGCCTAGTCCTGGATTATCTGGATAGAGAGAGGCACTATTCTTTCTACTAGTATTGATTCCTGCTCTTGTATGTATGCACTATGCACTCCCTTAGCACCTCCACCAAGACATCCGATCCAGTTGTCTGGTCCACGAGGGCTCAGTCTGTCTATCTATTTACTCAATCTCTCCAGTAGGATGCTCTACTGTCGACATTTCTGACTGCTATCAGCTAACTACTCTATTTAAGTTGTGGTCTTTTCAACAACCCCTCCGCCTTGAACTGGGTCCAGTCCAGTTCCACCACCTTTGCGATCTGATGATTATCCGTCATAATTGAAGTCATAAATCACACATTGTTGACATTGGCATTCCACCGACCAGCCAGGAAGAATGGGACTCCGATTCCCAGTGTCCATCTCAGCCCCATCGATCACGCCTCGGAGATCAGCACGATCGCCCTCCTCCCACGTTGTTGTTCCACTGCTAGATTGATAGTGGCCTCAGCTTCATTAAATAAATATCCATCTCTGAAGCTGTCATCTTGACGATCATCTACAGATTCGTATACAACTGTATATACACCTACCTATCTCCCTTAGTGCTCATATATGACCACCGGCCGTCCCGCATCGCGGCCATGAGCCACCATACCGTATCCGTCTTCGATCACGACTGGCCTCTGCCTCCTCTCCCTCCATCCCGTCGCGAAAGCACAGTTTCCTCCTCAACAGGTTCATCCGGATCAGCAATCCTGGGTTCTCCGTCGTCCCTGTTCTACCACCCGCCCATCAGCCCCGCGACCACGCCGGGGACGAGGTCGAGGGTCCCATCGCTGCATGACGAGGTCACTCGGTTACAGCTCAATCCCGCCGTGACGATGTATGCTCCCTGGTCCGTTGCGAAGCGTCAATCTAACTTGCACAGATCCTTCCTGCGAAATAGCAAACTCTTCAAACTACGATACACCTACATCGACATCTGCAAAGACGCCACAGGCACCCTGCGCGGACTGGAGCTGGGGGGCGGGATAGGGCAGAATTCGCCTTTCATCCATACCTGTACGTCAGCCCCTGCATATCTCCAAACCGCAGACTAAACGATCCAGTCCACGGAACAAAACTCCCCGTGCCTCACCTCGAACACCCCAAACTCTGCGATGAACCCTCGCTGCGTATCTCCTTTCTCGAAGAGCAGACCGTCCAGAGCGCAAGCACGGTCTTCACCACCCAGCTTTCATATACCTTTGAGGACTGGCGCGGTCAGTATTTTTTAGTCTGTCTGCTCCGTCCGCTCTGCTGACCATGCACAGACTGCGTCCAGTTCCAGGAACTCATCCTCGCCGCGAAACTCGTCTTCATCGCCGGCATTGCCGAGGCGAAATCCAAGGGCCGCGGCGAGGAATGCATCAGCCAGAACCTGCGGATCCTGCGCGGGCCCAACGGGAAACAGGTCATGCTGTTTTTTGCGAACTCCCAGCGCAAAGAGCTGAAGCGATATGTGTCGATTCCTGGTATGCCTCTACCATCTTTTACATATCATCTCCCTACAGAATTATACTGTATACTGACGGTACAAGTAAATTGCATCGAGACGGTCAATCCCGGGAAGAAAGCCGGGCGGCCCGTGGTGCTGGAGCTGCAGCCGAACTTTGATATCCTGGCGCAGATGAAAGTATTGAACATCCAGTTCCTGGATGATCAGGGTATGTCATTTTCCGATGTTTGGTGTCATTTGAACCATGCTTACTAGCCACAGATCGGAAAGCCTTTTGTGCTTTTTTGACCAATCAGATGTTATAGTTGTACCATATGCAGGCTATGCCGGTTTACAGCAGAGTACCTATCTAATGTTAATGTCTGGTACCTGGAAGGCAGGCCCAAGGCACGAGGCATGAGCACAGAATTGAGGAATATAATCGCCAAGCTCGGGTGCATGCTACGGTGATTGGATATTTGGATATTTGGATCACATGGGACGTCGACCCTCATCTTAATTCATTATTTTATGTCATTGCAAGGAGTTTAGGTATTAGGTTGTCGGAAATAAATACCCTATTGTGCGTTTGATAGAGTTTGGCAAGGCAATATTACGGACTGACTTTGACTTTGACTTTAGGTACGGTGCTTGAGGGAATTTCTTTTTCTGAGTTTTGATGGTGTGTATCCGTAATAAGCGCAGTTATTATCTTCATTTTCTTCTTGTTGTTGCTTGTTACTTGTTGACAAATGATCGATAATGACAGACTGCTGGGTTGTGACTCGCTGGAAACTCCAAAATAAGTACGGTACCTAGCTCCCGGTGACCTGACCGCTGACAACCTGATCCTTCGGGTGTTTCGATTAGATCCTCACACGTGGAGGGATTAATGATTAGTACGGAGCACGGAGACGGAATACGGAGTATGTAGTAGATAGATAGATTCTGGAGTGCAGACAGCTACTAGGCACTGTTGCGAGACTACCCCACTGTCTCCCCTAGTTATCATCTATGTCTTTGTCATCGCCATTGTGTTCTAGACTGGACGACTCGCCACACGCCACAACTATGCGTACAAACGGTACAATCAGTCTTGCTTCCGGGTAGGCCAGACTCGTAATCGTTCTTGATATTAGCTGTCTCGACAGACAGACGGAGTAGATGTCTTTGTCGGTTGTTTTCACCTGAGGAGTTCATAGTGCAGACTCACTAGTCACTCGGCTCAGGGCTCGTCTAAGTATCTCCTCCGTCCTCGACTAACGCATAAACTTTTCAACTGTCAACTGCGTGTGACAAGTGGATCTCAGCGGGCCAGTTGTTGCACGACATCACCGCACGTGCAGCACCTGGCTCCTTAGGCCCGGGAGCTTAGTGATATCGAGGAGCGAGTGGAGCCAATAACATCCTGCGATGCTAACATGATATCAGTTGCGTCGATTTTGCTGCGGGCACTGCGGATTTTTCTAGTCGAGTCCGTGGCGGGCCTGGTGGGATGGGATGACTGGTTCGAGCTAGGGCAGAGCACTAGAGCTACAGAGTACCGTACCCATATTGCTTTTCATTGAGTTTATGAGGGTAAAGCGAACCCCTCAGGTGGTCAGTGCCTAGTCTACTGCCTAGCCTCGTGGGCCCATGCCTTGGCCAACTCGTTCGGTTTACGATTTTCTCTTATCTAGCCTGCATCTCTAGATCTGTGCAATGTGAAGCATCCATCATGTCGTGTGTCGATCGTTTTTGATTTTTCATCTTTCCCTTCGCTGTCATCACCATGGGTAAGATCAAGCGGCTGTATAAGACCGATCGGGCTCAGGATTTTGACCATGAGCAGGTACGTCTGTCTCCTATGTGGAGAGTCCGAGACTCTGCTGGAGGGGCCAGTGTGCTGATTGTACTCCGTACAGGACCGCCATGTCCGCATGCGACAAATCTACGAGACGATCGATAGACAAGGGTTTCAATGGATTGTCGTGTTCGTGGCCGGTGTCGGCTTCTTTCTCGACGGATACACAGTAAGTGCCGACCAGATGATCGAAGATTGACCAGAAGCTAAGTGGATAGCTCTTCGCTAGTAACATGGCCCTCCCCATGGTCAGCTACGTCTACTGGCAGAATACCGTCTCCTCCAAGAAACTCACCTACATCAACATCGCCACCCTGGCCGGTACGCTGTTCGGACAGGTCCTCTTCGGCTATCTGGCGGATCGCAACGGACGGAAGAAGATGTACGGCGTGGAGCTGATGCTGCTCATCACGTCGACCCTGGGCGTCGTCATGTCCTCGACCGGAGAGCATGGGAGCATGGATGTGTTTGCCTGGCTGGTCTGGTGGCGACTGGTGGTTGGCATTGGTGTTGGGGCGGATTATCCCCTCAGTGCCGTCATCACCTCGGAGTAGGTTCTTCTCCTGTTCCCAGGGGGACGGACGAAGCTAACGGCTTAGATTCGCTCCGGCCAAGCATCGCGCCCGCATGATGGCCAGCGTCTTCTTCATGCAACCGCTCGGTCAGATCGCCGGAAACATCGTCACCCTGATCGTCGTGGCCATCAGCAAGAACCAGACGCATGAGGACCTCACCCGCACCTTCGACATCATGTGGCGGTGGGTGGTCGGGATCGGCGTCGTGCCCGGTGTGATCGCGACCCTGTTCCGTGTCGCCATCCCCGAAACGCCTCGCTTCCTGCTCGAAATCGAGGACGACCCCGTCAAGGCCGAGTTCGACGCCACCACCCTCTTCAACGAGCCCCCGTCGCTCGACCCCGAGGACAGCTGGAGCAACCTCCCCATGCCCGCCATGTCCGTCACGAGCCAGTGCTGCTTCAGCGAAGGCCGCTCGCCCTCGCAGACCGAGATCCTCCAGCCCGCCACCCTCAACTCGCACTGGCATCTGACCAGGAAGGATCTCATCCAGTACTTCTGGACGGAAGGCAACTGGCGGACCCTCGTCGGCACCGCCCTGTCCTGGCTCCTGCTCGACTTCGGCTTCTACGGCATCGGACTCTCGAGCCCGCAGTTCCTGGCCAAAACGTGGGGAGCCCTGAACATCCACGACCCTGCGCCGGTGTGGAAAACCAACGACGACCCCAACGCCAACGTCTTCCAAATGTTCATGAACAGCTCCATCCACGCACTCGTCATCCTCAACATTGGCAGCTTTGTCGGCGGCCTCTTACTCATCCTCTGTATCCACAAGATCGACCGCACCGCCTTGCAGAAATACGGCTTCCTCGCCCTGGCTGCGCTCTTTATCGCCCTGGGGACCATGTTCATCACTGTCCAGCAAGAAGGGCCTGTGGCTGTCATTCTTTACATCATCGGACAGGCCCTTTTCAACTTCGGTAAGCTAACCTTCCCCCCCAAACGTGCAGATTGACCCAGAGACTAACAACCAGTCCCAGGCCCCAACTCAACAACATACATCATCCCCGCCGAGGTCTTCCCCACGCGCTACCGCGCCACCTGCCACGGCATCAGCGCCGGCGCCGGCAAGCTCGGCTCCATCCTCGTGCAGGTCTTCTCCTCATACTACAACTTCGGGACCGGGCCGGGCAACGAGCCCACCATCCGCCACGGCTGGATCCTGATCGTCTTCAGCGCGTGCATGATTTTCGGCGCCGCCGTGACGCATTTCTGGATCCCGCCGGTGCAGCGCGACGCCGCCGGCAAGGGCCAGTTCTGGGGCGGGAAGCACCAGTCGCTGGAGACGCTGGCGCTGGGTCGGCTCGGGTGGAGGAGCCGGTACGCGATCAAGCAGTCAGCGAGGCAGGGGCAGGGGCCGGTGCCGGCGTTTTCGTATGAGCTTCATTAATTAGACCATGGGTATAGCGGGTACCTTTCTTTCTTGTATATACTGCATTTACACCTTTACCAAAAATATTCCTCCATAGATAATAAAACTTCACATCACTGCATATTCATCCGTCGGGTTCGGAACCTCCAAGAGAGCGCTGTCCCAGCCCATACCACGAAGCTAGAATCAAGTCAGCTATAGCAAATGAGCCGGGGGCACCCACACCCACCAAAAAGTCCAGGTCACTATCTGGCGTGAACCCCATGGCGTCCCAGTCGTCGACGCCTTCCGTCGGTCTATCTCCAGCCTCCGTCGTATCGAGATACCCCTGCAGCAGCCCCGCACACGTCCGCATCACATCCACCAGCGCATCCCGAATAACTCGCATAGGGCAAGTCCCCGCACTCATCGCCTCGATCTGTCTCAGGGCTACTGACAGAATCCCATACCGCTTCATACTCGGCTTCCCGTCCGCAATGGCTTGCAGGAGATGCGCCTGGGCACGCTGGAGGGTGTGTAGGAGGGGGTGCCGCGCAGAGCGCGCAATCTCGTCCAAGAGCTCCGAGCCGGGTATGGCTGTTGACGGGTGCGGGCACCGCGCGGATTCCACCTCCAGCTGGGTGATTATTTCCAGGCATAGGGCGCTGATGATGTCGAGGGAGAGCGGGCCGCGGAATGTTCCTGCTCCCGAGGAGGAGAGGCGGGTAAAGTCGTCTGGGGGGTTGTCGGGGGTGTTGAGGAGGGAGAGGATGGTGGTGGCGGATTCGAGGCTGAGTTTGCGGGAGAGGTGGAAGCGGGGGTCGGTGAGGGAGTGGAGGGTGAATGGGCGGTGGAGGAGGAGGATGGATCGGTGGAGGTAGGTGGTGAGGTGTTTGTGGTGAAAGTCGGTCGGTTTCATCGGGTGGTTGGAGTGTTGCGCGCTGTGGGTGTGTATGAATATGGCGATGTCGTTGCAGGACGTGCTGAGCGCGGCCCCTAGTTCCAAGGCTTCATGGTATGGCAGTTCGGAGTGGACTCGGTTGATCATGCGGGCAATCTGCAATCGCGTTCGGAGAGAGTGCAGCAGCACAATCTGAACGGATGAGTCCGTGTAGTGGCCAGTTGGTTTGGGGGCCGGAGGGGTTGCAGTTGTCTCGTCGATATCTGCGTCATCAAGGTTTAGCGGATGCTCTGTGTCATAATCGTCGACCGAGATCAACGGAGGCATAAATGCATCCAGCGAGGTCTGCGTAGCCAGCTCCAGAACGGTCGCCCATAAGCGCCGTCGCATCTGACATTCGAACACAGAAAGGGACGGGAAATGTTTCGGATCTCGATGCAGTCCGAGGCTAAAGGCGAGCCGTACTAAAGATCCAGCCGAAACCCAGACTGACTCTTTGCCTAGAGTGTGCGTCTGCCGACAGAGGAGGAGAAGGCAAAAGACCTGCACTCCTTCCAAATTGGCTGCAGAGGCCTCCGAAAGTCCAGTGAGCCACCACCGTGCGGCACACACCCAACGACGCACCGACGACCTGACGGGAGCGCATTTTGTCTCGTCAGCATGAAATATGGAACCTATAGATATAACCAAGAGAAGCTTCAGTACAAAGCCACGCCGTGCTGACTCCGGATCATCCCAAAAGCAGTGGTAATCTCTCTGGAAGGATGGAACATGCAGTACGCGGTAGACCAACTCCAGAGTACGAAGATAGTGATGGACCAGCTGGTCACAGACCTCGCGGGTAGGTAGGTTTCTCAGCAGGTCCGGAACGGGATCAATCAGCTGTGGAGAGTCGCGAGCTTTGATTGTCCTGCGTAGGTTACGACATGTCTTGAACAAGTTGGTCATCTCCGCGGTTTGTACATCGTTGCTGGGTGCTGACTTGGTCGCCATGCGGACCTTGCGAATGGCGTGCAACTGTAGGTGCTCAGAATACCAGAATGAATGCTCATGTAGCGATCATACCTGCTCAAACGTGTGACTCCAACTACTTGGTCCGAACAGCTTGGTTTTATCCGCCGAAGCTCGAAGGTGCGGCAGCACTGGTGGAATACTGCATGGTTGGGAGGTCGGCTGATCGGCTGGCTGGGTGACCAGTCGCTGTTCAATGCCGAAAATACGGGCATCAAGTTCCTGCAACGATTGTGGAAAGGGTGCATTTCGTGTCGGCTGCGGTCTGGGTCCGTTTTCTCCCAGTAAGTGTTGTTCGAGCCTTTGAACACGCGCTTGGAGATCATCGAGAGTTTGTCTGAAGGGGAGGATGGAATCATCGTGCGTCCCAACAGGAGTATCCAAAATAGCAAAATCTTCCTGCGTCTCTGGAGTGGTTTTCCTTTGAGCCTCTGGCTGACCTCCTGGTCTGTAGAAACACGGCAGGGGATGTCGGGCTCTACGGCAAGGACCGCAAGGGATGGTCCGGTCGCAACGGGTCTTGCGTCGACGGCATTGCTCGCAGGACAATGCAGGTCGACGGCGTTTACGAGAAGTCGAAATACCGTTCATCGCACTTTTCCTGATGAAAAGATGCCAGGTTGTATCAGGAGCCGGTGGTTGCGAAGATGGAAGTCATCCGGACGGGTGACGAAGAGGTGGCCCAGGTCCAAGGCCGAGTCCGATGTCCGGGTTTACGTCGGGGATAAGAATAGCCGAGATTCTACGACGCTTTCAGTTTCTCACCATGAAGAATGATATCTGGATTAATTGATGTACTGAAATACTCTACTTGTGCATATTCCCTTGATTCCCTCTACAAGTTTGAGCTTGACAACAAGGTAATGGACATCATTCTGCCTGCAGACTGTGGGCTGTAGTAGGAGCGCTGCAGCCGTAGCGATGCTGCTGGTAGAGACAGCAAGATGGGAGTGTTCTTCAGGATCATTCGAAATGCTATCAAGAACGCAGTGAGGTCAAGTGCACGAGTCTTCAGAATTGCAGGTGCAATCATTTCCATAGAAGGCGCTTCCATGCACGTAGTACCCTGAACAATATGCTCTACGATGTCGACAAAAGTAATGTTTGCGCGGGTCGAGCGATTCGGATGATAGATGACTGTTCTCTTTTGGAGATTCTTAATTACTTCGTTTTCAGGAGTCGAGGTCATGGGCAGGGCTAAGCCCACGGCGGCGAAAGACATGTCCATGACATGAGAGTGTAGTATCGCCAGTCAGAAAAGGAAGGCGATGGAAAGATGTGAGAAGAAAGCTGGACAAACCTCAAGCTTCAGATTGCCTGGGATTTGAAGGAGTAATGGAACAGCAAGGGTCTCTCAATGCTGGACAATGTCAAGGAAACTAAGGTATCAGATCTTTCTACTCAGATCAGAGTATATCGCTGTATAGCTTCTATATCAGGCCGTTCAACAGCATTCTCGACTAATTGGCTCGAAAGACTATAATGCGTCTTTTCTCAATATAATTTTTCGTGATTGGCGTGATAGAGGTGATATACTACATTCTAATATGATCTAGGCATACTTCTTTCATTGTAACCTTATTTATGTAGGGTTACATAGGCAAATGCAAGCTGGCTGCGGCAACTCCATGGCGTTGATACATCAAGGCAGTACTTTAGTAGGTTCACAAAGCTCCCCCACTAAAGCTTGGTTTAAACCCTGCACTGACTGCGACTATGCATGAAGGTAGGGTCATACGACACATGCCTGCTTGCAAGACACTTCGGTCAATGTTTTAGACACTTTCACTCATATGGCCTGGAAGAAGACCAAAGACAGAACTCGATAGGTTAGTCTCCGAGGCCCCTCGTTCCACGGATATAATACCAGTAGTTAGAGATTTGGAACATCCCGTCTTCAGCTACCTGATTCTCAATAAAAGACAATCTACATCGATAACTGTTCTCCCAATATGAGACACCTCACCCAATGGCATCCCCAACACAAAGTCCCCATTGTGGACGGCAGATTTCAGGACCCAAACACTGGCGAGATCCAACAAAACACCCGTACAGATACCTATCTCGGTCCTCCTTCGGTACATGTGATGTGGTTCAACGTCCACGACAGCTCTTCATTCAGGAGTATCGGAGCCACACTCAATGCGTCGATTAACGAAGTCTTTATTGCGCTTGCGGACCATGTGAAAAACGAAGTTTATAGCATTATCAGCCTCAATGCAAGCTTGTACTCGGTGACTGTCGTCTGCTCGACTGGCAAGTCGCAGGTTGAGGTTGGAGGCGTGATACAGGATATGCAACGTCATCTGAGTAGGAATGTTGTAATTCCAGAGGAGGAACTGGCTGGTTTGAGGGCTTGGAAGGAGTCGATGGGTGATAATGATGTGGCTGCTGAGGATGAAAGAGGGCCAGCTTCTGAGTCATCTTGAAGATGCATGGCTGAATTGCTTCTCAATCTCTGCGATGACGATAAGTTCATCAAGCGTGATGGCTATCTGATGTTTGTTGGTCACCAGGACTGTCAAAAATTGGGATTGGGACGATGAATAAGTTGATCATAGGGAAAATAATCAAGAGATGAGCAGGCTTGGGACGCACAGGCAACACTATCTATATATCAGAGGGCTGAAATGATGAGGTCCGAAGAAAGCACAAGTAAAAAAAGCCGACTGCATCATCCGTGAATCGAACACGGGCCTCGTCGATGGCAACGACGAATTCTACCACTAGACCAATGATGCTACTTATTATTAAGTATTGTCAATTTACGCTCTATCAGCCTAAAACATACAGTTCTCATAGTAAGGTAGATACTTGGTATGTACCAATAAAGTTCAACTATGAGGGACTCTATGTGAAGCTGAGGAGTCTATCTGGTTAGTTCTCTTCATTGGTCAATCAACCGAGCGTTAATCTTCAATAAATGCTTAGAGAGATGTTCATTTCCTAACTATATAATATCATGTTTAACATAATCTACCACATACGACCATAGGGTGTGGAAAACAGGGCTTCCCGTCCGCTCAGCCGTACTTAAGCCACACGCCGGCCGGTTAGTAGTTGGGTGGGTGACCACCAGCGAATCCCGCCTGTTGTATGTTTTTGCTTTTTTCCCTCTTTCCATTCATTACCTATTCATTCAATTTTTTTTTTCCAAGTCAAGAGACAATCTATAACTTGCTTGATCATTAACAAGACCGTTGCTGAAGCTGCTACGATTCCCTTGATAGCAAGTTGATGACGTCTGCACCCTTCTTTCGCTTGATCTGCGCTTCCTGCTAGCAGTTTTGTCAAGGCATTGATCCATTTCATGTGGCGACTAGGGCTGTGTACAGCACCCCAGTCTGTGTGAGATCTATTTCCTGTTACTTTTGACTTGTCAACATCACGCTTGTCTACTCTCACAGCAGTAAAGACAACCAAGCTCTTTTTTGGAGATCTGGCTGTCACTTTCCGGACAGGTGTATATCTTTCTATTAATGACCTGAATCGCAGTGCTGTAGCACCTACCAGCCTAATGGCACCCACAAGCAAACGAGGCCCTAGAGTATACATAGGTTAACGCCCAGAAATAGGTGCCTATCGTACAAAGCTCCGTGATCGCATTCGATCAATGCAAACGATGATCGGGTGGATAGTTTATCGGCGCCCTGTCCAAACGGAATACAAAGCTGTTGTATCAATGCTACCCTTGCATCTCATATAATACATTTCGCTGCTGTTTCTTATTGCCGGGCAATTCCACGGCTGGTAGCTCCGCCGGAGCCATGGACATGGTCTCTGGTATGGGAGCCGGGGCTCCCTCTTGTGGGTTAGCCCTCCTGCGTCGACGCAGGAAGTAGACCGCAAATAGAAGAAGCAGAATGACAGCCGCGCCTCCAACTCCGACGCCAACGCCGATGCCGATTTTGGAGGAATTTGAACCCGACGAGGTGGATGTCGATGTGGAGGTTGCCGTGACGCCCGACGGGGCCGACTCGCCGGTCCCCGTCAGCAAGGCTGTCGCCGATGTACCGGTAGCGGTGGTTGAGGTTGTTGTCGTCGATTTCTCCCTGACGTAGAAATAAGGACTCCAGGATTTCCATCCGTACAGGGCAACTCCCGCGGTGCCGAGCTTCGCCGAGGCATCGAACAGGCCGACTTGGTATTGCGGGTTGGTGGTGTTGAAGTCTGCGGGGATCGCCCAGCTGTATTGCTCCAGGGTGCAGTTTGCGGTGTCGTTCACAACGAGTCGGTAAAGGCTGCTGCTGGTGGAGAATGAAGCGCCGGCTAGGCCGCTGGAAAGTCAGATCACATCGAACAAGACGAGAAAGGATTATAAGACCAGTGCTAACGCACCCACGATTTTGTCAATCAGGGTCCCTCCTGCACGTCCCAACGAGATATTGAGGGGTGTGTTTCCGCCATCGATCGCTCCCCACTGAAGATTGAAGGTGTCACCGGGGTGGAACTCGTTATTCTCGGAGTCGGTGAAGCCGTAGAATGTACCGGAGACGCAGTTCTCAAAGCCGTCGGTGGACATGATGGCCCTTCTGCCGGTGTGCAAAAAGCAACAGTAGTAGTACAAGTAATGGAAAATCGGTATTACAGACGGAGCATAGCAGTCTGGCTAGGACTATATACACATGCAGCCCATGAAGGGCAGGATCGGTGAGAGAGAGGATTACACTGCGAGCAAGACGATAGTAATAATAAACATTAAAGCTCCCTGTCTGCCACGCTTCTCGGGGCTTTATGCTAGGCCACTAACATGGGGGACTATGTATGCATGAAGACAGTTGGTCGGCCTCACACGCCTCAAGAAAATCCTTCTGCTGTCTTTGACAATTTGCAGGCATTATTGGATCCTTCTGTGGAGAATTTTCACTCGGCCGCAGTCTAGTCCAGCTCTTACAGCGACTATCTTTTAGTACGGTTGCTCTACTGAGTACTGATCGGTCAGTGCGAGTCTGCCAGTATTTGAACTTTGGAAAATGAAGATCGCAGTGGCTTCTTTCATTTCACTTTACTCGCATGGGGTCCTCTAAGCAGTACAAGATGTGCGAGATGTTGGGGTGATATTCAATAGTGCCGTGTGTCTGGACAAATTATAATATAGGATGTCAGAAGATCCCTAAGAGCATTGGCTTCGGGGATACTCCGTAGGTAATATTCGGTTGTTATCGATGCCTAAAATGTCAGCATCAGGCTGAGCAGCAAGAGACGGTCTGATAGCTAGTTTGCTAGCATCCAACTAGTTACGTGGACGTCCCTGACTTCCCGGTACCAAGAAACTAGCCCTAGTCAGGTCCAGCCTGGACGGGGCTCGGGACTTAGGGAGGCTGGGGAGCACATATGAACTAGATTAGTTAGCAATTAGGCGTTTCAAGCCCCTGCCTTTCAACTGCTGTCAGCCTGTCACCTATTCTAGGTATGTTCAGAGTAAACACCAGAGTCTTGGACTTCCCCTATTCTAGCGCCATAAGGCTCCGCCAAGCAGGACAACGGACTTGGTCGATCTCATTGGCCTAGTCCGGATGGGATTCCGAGCTAATAGACTAGGTAGTTATTAAAAACTGACTAGTCTACTACTAAAATGCCAGCTCCGTTTGTGTTTGAGAGAAATTGGGCTCTGCAAGCTAGACTAGACTAGTGCTTATCTAGCTCTCTGCTCTGCTGCCAGTTTTCTGATCATTTCTATTATCTTTTCTCACTTCACGTCATTCATTATTTATCTTCTCTGATGATTGAATTATAACGCTAGTTCGTTTAATTCTGTGGAAACCACTACCCTTATTTCCCAGGCTTGGTTATAGACCACATCAATGCATGCTTGGATGAGAAGCGTGAATCGATCAAGATCATGACTCGACCCGGCCAGCAGTTTCGACGACGGAACATCTTCATTGCTTTAGGCCTCGTGGCGATTGCTACATGGCTCCTTTCAGGCTCACAATCATCCCAATCCGGTGACACAACCACTGGACATGAGCAATTCTGGACGGACTTCTACCCCCTCCTGACTGCGGCGGCGCCAAACTGTGATCCGCCCTCCAGGATCGCAAACGCAGAGTCGGCCGGCTTCGACCCCAAAAACACCCAGCCGGTCGCGAATCTCTTGCAGATGACCGATGAGGATGTGACGAAAATGAAGCAGGCCCATACCACATTTGTCAAGAGTGTTCGGCAGGATCCGCCGCCCTTACACTACAAACTGGGAACACGAGGTCTGGTTTCCACGGCGGGCCCGTCATACATGCCGGTCTTGGTGATCTCGCTTCGAATGCTACGACGGACGGGCTCGGAGCTACCCATGGAGGTCTTTCTGGCGGACTGGACCGAGTACGATGGGTATACCTGCCAGGTGGTTCTACCATCTCTCAATGCGCAATGCGTCGTACTCTCGGAGATCCTGGACGCCGTCCCCGGAAGCAGGGATAAGGTCGCCAAATATCAGTACAAGCCACTGGCGATGCTCTTTTCCTCCTTCGAAGAGATCCTATTCCTCGATGCAGATGCCTTTCCTCTACAGAAACCAGAATCCATATTCTCAAATGAGCCATTCAAGTCTAGAGGCCTGGTCACGTTCCCCGACTTCTGGGGCCCAACTGCCTCGCCGCTATTCTATCAGATTGCCTCTCTGGAGCAACCAGCCCCCAACATTCGCCAATCAACCGAGTCGGGAGAGGTGTTTGTCTCCAAGAGAACCCATCTCCGAACTCTTCTGCTGTGCGCGTATTACAACTTCTGGGGTCCAAACTATTATTACCCGCTGCTTTCGCAGGGCGCAGCCGGCGAGGGCGATAAGGAGACCTTCCTCGCCGCCGCGATGGTTCTCAACGAGCCATTCTACCAAGTCAGCGAGCCAATCCGCGCTCTGGGCCGCCACAAGGCCGATGGCTTCTCCGGCTCGACCATGATCCAGTACAATCCCATTGAGGACTATGCGTTGACGCGCAAAGGGGAATGGCGCATCAGGGGCTCAGCTGCCCCGGCTCCAGCACCGTTCATTATCCACGCAAACTTTCCAAAATTCAACCCCGCAACGATCTTCCATGAGAACGGGCCGGTAATTAAAGAAGATGGCTCGTATACGCGGGCTTGGCTGGCACCAGAAGACCTGATCGAGGCGTTTGGCGCAGACGTTGAGAGGCAGTTCTGGGAGGAGATCCGCTGGACAGCTTGCGCGCTCGAGGGGAAAACAATCAGTTGGGAGGGCAAGACGGGAATCTGCGATCGGGCAACTGGGTATTGGCATCAGGTCTTTGGATAGTACGGAGTTTTCAGCAGCGAGTACAGTGCGTAAGGCAACGGTACGGATAGAGACTTGGAACGCGACTTAGCACTACTGCAGCATGATACGGCGACGGCTTCGGGACAGACTATTCGCGATATACAGCGGTGCGGTATGGCTATCCTTTCACATCAGGTAGTGCCGCCCTCGCGGCATTAGTACGGAATCTTCGACATCACCGTGGCTTATGCAAATTATTCCTGGAAACCAGACGCAGCGTCCTTGCAGCTTCGTCACAAGCATTCCTGCCTCCAAGCTTCGCCCTTAGAATCCAGATATGCCACGAACGAATTGCACGTGCGCCAACCTCGAAGGGTCGCACAATTTACCGAATTGAAGCATCGACGCTGGAACAAGCCAGCGCACTCCCCTCAGCCACTCTTCAGACAATGGCTGCCAACTCCCCATCCCCCTCGGCAGTCCCCACATCTTCGTGTCCCTCTCTCCTTCTCGACCTCTCCGATATAGCGCCAAGTGGAGTTTTGTTATCGTCACGGAATGACATGGTAGCGTCCCCCGCAATGTCAAGGATGGACACGGGGTTCTTCTCGCGGAATTCGTTCAATGCTGGTCGTGTTTCGAGGAGGGAGAGGTTTCCTGGAGAGCAGGGTATTCGATAAGAGTCATGTCGTGATGATTCTATTATGGGGGAGGTTCGAGTAGCCTTTTAGTCATGGTGATTATGCTGGGTTATATGCCTAAGGAGGTGCCGTCGGGTGTATTCAGATAGGGACCTCTGTCGAGTTTTGCTGGGAACATCTTCGCCTCGCTTGCGTCCTCTTTGGGTGCTATCGTTGCTCCTTTCAGGTCCGTTACTTCGTCTGGGTTGAAACACCCTTGTTCAGAATGAGGCAAAGACGCTTTCGGATAGCAGTATATATTGTGTGGCGTGACTCACCTGGGGGGATTGACGACCTGGATGGTAGGGCTGGGTTTGCCACTGCAGTTCATCGTATGAGATGGTTTCTTAGTCGGGTTGGGTGCACTAATCGGACCTGTATCCGATTATTGTAGTCGTTATAGCTATATTTTCCAATAGGCAGATAGTCTTTGCATTGTGTCAATTCCTCGCTTTAATTCGCTCTTTTTGAATGATCAATGAATTACATATATATATTACTTTTCACAACCAGCACACGGGCGATATCAGACCAGACTAGACTGAAATACAGCATTAGACTGAACAGGTCAAATTCTGTCATTTATGGAAATCCATAGTCTAAAGACCTTTGCTCCATGTTAAATAAGAAACAAAGACAGTCGGTTTCTGCAAATATCGATTCTCGTGTCAAGATTTAAAGGAGTCAATCCAATTGTTCATGATGTTGCACTGTGTAGAGCATGCTAATATCTAGAGCTCGCATAGCTCAGTTGGTAGAGCGCATGACTAGTAATCATGAGGTCAGCGGTTCAAATCCGCTTGTGAGCATTTCTTTTTGTATTTTTTGGTAGTCTTCTTCTTTGCTTGGGAACCATTCTCTTCTATTGGCTGACCCACCATCAATGTACATAGTGGAGTACCGCTCTATTTAACCCAGGAAGTGGTGCTCGCAATTGAGATCAAAGTATTGTCTGGTACAACATGCGCAACCACTGTGAACTAGACTTGGATTCCTGACACCTTGGACCTATCTCCAGACTCAGATGCCCGAAGACACAATGCCAACATGACAATGTCCTGTCACATCTAACCCCATCAAATGATCGCCAACTCTCGCATCTAGGCCGGCTAGCTGTCATAGAGGTGCAGCAATCACTTCCTACATGTTAGTTGCACATAACATGACTAATTAGATGACTGCCTCATTTGAAAGATGTGGAACAAACCCAGTAAATGCATATATCCCATGCAAAGTTTTCAATTGTCTGGTATATCAGGACCAGGCTTCTTGTCAAGTCGTACAGGGTATGGACCCCTGTTACAAATACGTGTCATTCTGCCCTGTCATCTCATTTCAAGAGGTTGTTGCTGTCGACATTGTCCAGACCAGCGCTGAGAAGCCTGAAGAGGGCGAGCTCTTTCCGTTTTGGGGCTTGACATTACCCCGCATTTTCTGATTACTCATTGTCAATGTGAAGGAGTGATTGCTTTCGAGTTCATATTCTCGTACACATTTTGCCTCTTTGTTCAACTTCTATTTTCCTGATACTGACAAAATGACTGTCCCCATCACTGATCTCCCCTCGAAGGATCGAATCGAGCCAAGCTCATCCTATGTCCCCATGGGAAAGTTCCCCCAAACTGCATCATCCACATCTATCGATGCTGCCAAGGTCGCCTCAGAGGTGATTGATCAGTTCAATAATGCTCTCAAACAGAAGGACTACAAGGCAGTCTCAGATCTGTTTCTTGAGGACGGCTACTGGCGGGACCATTTGGGTCTGTCGTGGGATTTCCGAACCACCAAAGGCAAAGAGAACATCGCCAGCTTCCTCGAGAATTCCGCACGGCTGGTCCAGGTTGACATTGACCAGTCATCGCCCTTCCGTGCGCCCCATGTTGGTCCAATTGATGCGTTCGGTGAGGTCACCGGTGTTGAGTTCTTCACCACCTTTGCAAACGATGTAGGGAATGGAAGGGGCGTAGTCCGCTTGGCGGAGAAGGACGGGGTCTGGAAGATCTTCACTGTCTTTACTACCCTCCAGGAGCTCAAGGGGCATGAGGAGGCCCTGAACACCCGTCGACCGCTGGGCGTGCAGCATGGCGCGCAATTAGGCAGAACGAACTGGCAGGATAGACGGACAATGGACTCGGATTTTGAAGGAAAGAGTCCCGTTGTGCTGGTCATTGGTATTTCGCCATCCCTTGGATTGACGAGGCGTTTGATGCTGACTTGACAAGGTGCCGGCCAATCTGGACTCACAGCGGCCGCTCGTCTCAAGATGCTCAATGTCGACACGTTGATCGTTGACGAAGAGGACCGCATTGGAGACAATTGGCGGCGGAGATATCACCAGCTCGTGCTGCATGACCCCGTGTGGTTCGATCACATGCCATATCTGCCGTTCCCTCCGCATTGGCCAGTATTCACCCCGAAGGACAAGCTAGCCGAGTTCTTTGAAGCCTACGCCAAGCTTCTTGAACTCAATGTGTGGACGCGAACCAAGCTCAAGTCGTCCTCCTGGAGTGATGTTAGAAAGCAGTGGACGGTCGTACTTGAAAGACGCAGAGAGGATGGCGCGGTTGAGAGCCGCACCCTTCATCCACAGCACGTCATCCAGGCTACCGGCCATTCCGGAGAGAAGAATCTACCCAAGTTCAAGGGGATGGAGTCTTTCAAGGGCGATCGTATCTGCCACAGCTCCGAATTTCCCGGAGCCAATCCCGCTTCCAAGGGCAAGAAAGCGGTGGTCGTCGGATCATGTAACTCTGGCCATGACATTGCACAGGACTTTTACGAAAAGGGATACGATGTCACCATGGTCCAGAGAAGCACAACGTGTGTTATTTCATCCGAGTCGATCGTCGAGATCGGGCTCAAGGGTCTCTACGAGGAGGCCGGACCCCCGACCGAAGACTCGGACCTGTACCTGTGGAGCATCCCGAGCGAGCTGTTCAAGGCGCAACAGCTCAAGTTGACCGCCGCTCAGAATCAACGCGATGCCGAGAAACTCGAAGCATTGGACAAGGCCGGTTTCAAGGTCGACATGGGATCGGACAACGCCGGTCTGCTGATGAAGTACCTGTCGCGGGGCGGCGGCTACTACATCGATGTGGGCGGCAGCCAGCTCATCGCGGACGGCAAGATCAAGGTCAAACAGGGCCAGGAGATCACAGAGGTCCTCCCTCATGGAGTTCAGTTCGCGGACGGCACGCATCTGGAGGCCGACGAGATCGTGTTCGCCACCGGGTATCAGAACATGAAGACGCAAGCGCGCGCCATCTTCGGCGACGAGGTCGCCGATCGCGTCGAGAGTGTCTGGGGATTTGACGAGGGAGGGGAGATGCGCACAATCTGGCGGCGGAGCGGCCATCCGGGATTCTGGTTCATGGGCGGGAATCTGGCGCTCTGCCGGTACTATTCGCGGTTGTTGGCCTTGCAGATCAAGGCCCTGGTGGAAGGTATCACGGTCTATGGAGCGAAATAGACGCATATAGACCCAGCAGAGAGTACTCGGTAGAAAACTGGAAATCTCGCATCTTTAACCATATGACCGTCATAATCGTTAATTGGCACTGATTCGTACGATGCTAACTTCAACCCAGCCAACCCTCTTGCGACGCAACCCAAACCCCCATCGTCAGAATAATTGTATAAACAGCAGTCCTGAGCTGCGCCTCGGACAGCTCAGGCTCCGTAGACGAGTCCACACCCACACCCACACCCACACACTCCCGAAGCGCATCGCGCGGCAGCCGTTCCCAACAACCCACCTGGAAGCCCCTTTTCGTAAGCGAAGCCACCCGCGCCCCCCGGCGCGTCTTCGCGTCGACGATCCCCAGCACGAATCTGGCACCGGCACCGGCCCCGAGGCCGTTCTCTCCCGGCGCCGGATCCGTCGACGACGAAGAAAACGAAATACTCCGCTTCTCCCTGCCGCTAGACCCAGCCCCCCGTTTCCTCCACTCCAGCACGTGCTGGTTCCCCCCTTCCCCGTCCTGTCCCTGAAACCGGTATCCACCCTGCCTCTTATACACCTCTGACCCTCCCGACGCTCTTCCCCGCCTCGCCTCTGCGGTCCCCCTCCTTCTCACCACACTCTAACACTCCCGTCCACATCACGCACCACTTACTCAT